>NW_027397085.1:20171581-20355392 GCF_003265705.2 Callorhinus ursinus | reverse complement strand
CTGTTTCTGAGTCCAGTCTTTCATGGTTCGTCTCCCCCTCCGATGCCCCCTGCTTCATTTTTCCCTTCCTGTCTTTTTTTTTTTTTTAACATATAATTTGTTTCAGAGGTACAGATCTGTGATTCAACAGTCTTGCACAATTCACAGCGCTCACCATAGCACATACCCTCCCCAATGTTATCACCCAGCCACCCCATCCCTCCCACCCACCAGTCCAGCAACCCTCAGTTTGTTTCCTGAGATTAAGAATTCCTCGTATCAGTGAGGTCATATGATACATGCCTTTCTCTGATTGACTTATTTCATTCAGCAGAATACCCTCCAGTTCCATCCATGTCATTGCAAATGGCAAGATTTCGTTTTTGTGGGGTTTGATGGCTGCATAATATTCCGTTTGTGTGTATGTGTGTGTGTGTGTGTGTGTGTATGCACCACATCATCTTTATCCTTTCATCTGTTGATGGACATCTTGGCTCTTTCAAAAGATCATTCTTACAAAGATGTGAGATATATATGTACATTTTGGGGTATTATAGCCATAAAAGAATGAAAACCTGCCATATGCAACAACATGGATGGAACTGGAGAGTATTACGCTGAGTGAAATATGTCAGAGAAAGACAAAATACCGTGAGATTTCACTCATGTGGAATTTAAGGAACCACTCAAAGGAGCAAGGGAAAAAAGAGACAAACCAAAATACAGATTCTTAACTGTAGAGAACCAACCTGATGGTTACCACAGGGGAGGTGGGTCAGGGAATGGGTGAAACAGGGGAGAGGGATTAAGGACTACAGTTGTCATGATGAGCACTGAGTAATGTACAGAGCTGGTCAGTCACTATATTGTATACCCCTGGAACTAATATAACACTGTTAACTATACTGGAATTAAAATGTGAAAAATAAAAAAAATTTAAAAAGCCCATTCTTACAGTTGTAGAGAAGAACAGATTATAGAGGGAAAGGAAGGGGAGAGCATAGTTTGGTTAATTACCACAGTGACAGAGGTGAAAGATGACAATGACCTGGGTCGGAGTGACGGCTGAGGAGATGGAAAGGAGTGATGGACCGAAATAGGGAGTTCTGCAAGATTTAACCTCACCTGTCTTCTGTCTGCTCTCTCCTTCGGTGCTTATCTCCACTCCCACATCTTTAACAATGATAAACCTGGAGAAAACTCTAACCCGGTGGCCCTCATCCTGATGCCACTATTTGACAATTTCAAAGTAATAATGATATGGTTACGTTTCAGAAATTTAAATGGTTCTAGAGCCATCATGCCTCTGCCACTTACTGCCAGTTTGATCTGGGCAAGGTACTTCACTTCTCTGTGCCTGTTTCCTCATTTGTACAATGGGGATAATGTGCTACCTATTCGTAGGGTTGTTCTGAGGAGTAAATCAATACATAAAAACCATTTGGGCACCAGCTTGCACACACCAGGGGATGGGAAACATTAGTTCTACTGCAGGACTCCATGATTTCCGTCTCCATGTCACAAACTGAACTTCCTCTAGCACCCAAACCACCACTTAGATCTGACAATGTCCAGTTCTATTAATGGCACTAGCTAGTGATTCCAAACTGCAATCATATTTGACTCTTTGCTCTCATTTATCACACTGCAGGCAGAAAGTTAAAATACAGATAGGTACTCAGTATTTTTACTTCCACCTGCACATAAAGTGAAAATTACAGCTGCTTTTATTCATTCATCAACAAATACTGAGTACCTATTAAGAGAGTCAAGCAGTTGGATTAGATTCCTATTCTAATCTTTTGTCCTTCAGATACAATTCCTGCCATTTGGTCTACATGGGATTTTTTTTTTTTTTAAGATTTTATTTATTTATTTGACAGAGAGAGACACAGAGAGAGAGGGAACACAAGCAGGAGGAGTGGGAGAGGGAGAGGGAGAAGCAGGCTCCCCACTGAGCAGGGAGTCCGACATGGGCCTCGATCAGAGGATCCTGGGACCATGACCTGAGCCGAAGGCAAACGGTTCAAGGGCACTGATACCAAAGCTTAGGATTGAGGAAAGTGGTGTAAGCTGTCCATCCCAAGGTTAACAGTAGCATTAGCCATTCCTGCCTATTCTCTAGCACTACATCTTTGTGCACAGTGAACAGGTAGTATCTATTAATACTTACTTAGGTTTTTATTTTGGTTATCAAATAACTGATTTCTGAAGTTATTCAAGGAAATTTAATTACAACTGATTCTGGAGCTCACTTTCTCTTGTGGGTCAAGAAGGCCTAAACTCTCCAGATAAGAAGGACTGGTAAAGCGTAAGGTGTATACATAGGGAATCAGGGCCCTAAGTTACAGATACTATAGACACAGGCCTTGCCCATAGGCACAAAATGATGTGTGAAGCATCGATGATACCAAAGGATTTATTTGTAAATGTAGTGGTAAATACATTGCAAATAATTATCATTAAAAAGGAACTAGAAAATTACACATGTTTAAAGTATGTGCTTTTTTCCCACCACTTTTAACTTATGGCTAGTACCAACATTTTAAGTACTGAAATACTTAATGCAATGGTCCATTTTCACATAATTTCGCGACCGTATCTTCATCGTTATTTTTTAAAGCAGTTGACCGTGACTTTCAGTTTCAATTATGATTCTCTGTTTTTATCAGTTCTGTAATGATCTGTAGAATCTTGTCATCTGAGTGGAAGAAAAAAAAAAACACCCATGAAAAAATTCATCACCTGGCTAAATTCCCAATGTATACACATGTGACTAGCAGGCATAGTTGATGAAAAGATTCTTTTAAATTAAAACACAATACTATACCAGCAATATTCACACTAGAGATGTCCACAAAATAGAATTTGTTGCCCTACAAGTATTATTATTGTAGTTACTTGACACCTACTTTGACGGGAATAGGGCCAACGCCCAAAGACATGATGTAATGTAACTATTTGTCCTTTTTAAGGAATTATGTCTTTAAAAATTCCTTTAAGACAAGGGGTTTCCTAACTTTGTCACCTGGCTCAGATATACTGAAGGATCTATCGACTGTTCCATGGTCTTCAGAATACATCGGGATTTCCACAGTACGGGCAAAGAAGGAGGAACTGATACCAGTTGCTCCATGTTTAGTCCCAAAAGAAACAAAAACTTTTAACAGGCAAGGACTCTTGGAGAGGTGTCAGTAGGGAAGTGACAGATCTCTACACAACAAAAGTAGCAAATACCAGTTAACTTGGCAAACAGAGCAACGGAGGCTATAGCGTTTGCTAAGGAGGTTATGGTAACAGATGCTTCTACTTTTAAACAGTTGTTCCCAGACTGTGACTTCCTAAGAACTTCTTAACTACTCTTTAGACAGGTGTAATTACCAGGGATGCAAGCCTGAAATTCTATCTTTATATTAGACACTTCAGCAAGAGAATGCCCTGAGTTTCAATGGTTGCAATGGGAAATTCTGATAACTGGGCCCATGGCCTGGCACTCAAATTCGTGGGGACTACTTCGACATTAAAAAAAGAAAAAAGGTCACTTGCTGCAAGGTAAACAATGACAGGTCTAGAAAGAACCATGATTTTTAAGCTCCCTAAGTCTCAGGGTAGTAGCACTAGATCAGTAGCTCCCAACTTGCCTATGAGAATTAACGGAGATACTTGTTAAATACAATCATATTGAGCCCCACTGATCAATTCTTAACATCATTCAAAGTGGGAAAACCAAATCTGAATGCTTTGTGATGTGATGCAATGAGAAGAACAGAGCAGCAAGTAGAAAATATCCTTCTCCTAGAAATCCAATTAATCAAAGCTTTAGATACAACTATTATTGTCTGCAGGATATACAGGGAATAGAAAAATACATTAAATCAAAGCATGAAGATGTAACCAACCAAATCCTCAATGTGAGAAATTTTACCAGTAAGAGTCCAGTTTAATAAAAATTACTCTATTTAAAAAGGGGGATGGTAGTAGAGGTAAGTGTTATAAATTAAGGGATTAAAAAATAACACACAGCCTCTCCCATAAAGGAGATTCAATATGTCTGGGGTAGGTCTTTGGACTTCGTATTTTAATACCTGCCATGATGATTCTGATGATTTTGCAAGTTTGGGTGGGAAACACTGCACCGGACCAACCAAAAACTCAGGTGTTTATTGCAGGTTTCTGTTGAAGGATAATGTACTTTTTAAACACAGACTAGCTCTGCATTTGTGAGAACGGTAGATAAAAACATGTTGGAAATCTCAGAGAAAGTTCCTTATAATCAAAATTTACAATGCTCAGTTTTACCATCCTTTTTTTCTGTGAAATGGTCTGAAGTTTAGAAGTGAAGCTTAGAAAAGAGTAAAAGAATCTTAAGAGGATAATTAGATTGTGAATAATGAAGCAATGTCTAGGAGTTTGATGGAATTCAGCATAAAATAAACTTTATGAAAACAGTTTTTAATCACATGGACTTCAGTGTGCTCTAATGTACTCCAATGTTTAAAAACAGATGGTTTTCTACTTACATTATAAATACTTACTTTCAAGGGACATCTTAGGATTTTCAAGCTTTTTTCTTAAAACAGAATCAATGAGAACTCTAAGCTGCTTGAAAATGACAGCTATTTTTACAGGAGCCTGTTGAGAGGAGATGACAAATTGGCTGAAGTTAATCCCTGTGAGTGTGAATGTTTCAATAAATGAAGGTAAGCATGTATACCTTACCATCTGCTTAAACACATCTGGACTTGAATATAAAATGTTATTCGGAGAATACAGGGAAATTATTTCCTGTAGCTTCTCTTACAATAACTCTGGGAGTGAAGTCTGAAATTTTGGGGAAGGAATTAAGTTTTATTGATGTGTAATTTATTAACCTTAAAAATTTACTCATTACTAAGTGTACAATTTGATGATTTTTAGTGTATTTGTAGAGTTGTGCAACCATGACCATAATCCAGTTACAATTTCTACCACCCTGTCCTCTTGGAGAACTGCATATATTTTTAAAGTTGCATTTAAGTTTACTTCTCCAATCTTAGACAAATTGTGATGGCATACAGTAACAGAATGTATTAAATTATTTTTTAAGCTGGTCACTGTTGAGGGGGTTACAAGGAAGTAAGCTTATTGCTGGTAGCAATGATTGGTCTAATTTTTCCAGAGGAAAACTTGACCATACTCATTAAAAGCTATGAATCTGTCTGTGTCTTCTTATAGGTGGCACAAAGTAGAAGGAGCTTAAAAGTCTTGCTTGGCCAGTAACAATTCATTTAAGGAAGTTATTTAAACTCACTGAATCTTTAAGTGTCTCATCTATAGAAAGGAAACTACAGGAATTAATCACAAGGTTATCAGGGTTAATAAATTTGGGATAATCCATGTAAAGTTAACTATTGAGACATAGTTAATTTATGGATGGCAAGTTATTACTGATAATAAATGCAATCCGTAATAGTAGCGATATTTGATTTTCATATTTAACAGATTTAAAACAATATAGGTAAGATAAAATAAGGAAGTCTTCCACTTTAAGTGAAATTATAGGAAGAAATTATGCAAACGCCAATAAAATTTTTAAAAATCTACCTCAGTGGTACTGCAACTAGAAAATTTTAATGTTATGAGATCAGCTATAGCATGTACCTGAAAATAGATCCAGCCATCAATAGAAAGAAGACGTTCCCGGTGTTGAACTTCGATATCACCACCAAAAAGTAAAACTGGAAAAGGAGTTATTAGAGTAGTTTCCCTCAGATATACTCGGGTATACCTTACCTGCATAGGAATAAAAGAGAAAAACAAAACACAGCCTAAAAATGTAAGAAACTCATTTATGTTTCATATAAGCATTTTTCTATAATTTGCTCCTATAAGATTTACATCATAAGTTTTGTAAAGCTACCTTTACATCCTCACATGTGCATAATTTGCCAATTTTATAATAATCACATTCACCATCTGTGCATTTACCTTATTAAAAGGCATTTTGAAACATTCACTGTAAGGGTGAATTATATACCTTGAACATAAATGAAACTATGAACAAGAATTTTATAATGCCAATGCTGTTAATTAGCTCAAAAATAAAACTGTTTCAGTGTCTGGTTTCTAGATCAATGTTCAGCTATGGCCATTAGTCAGTAATTCCTCATGTTTTACATTTAAGTTTTATGACAGGGTAATGATTTTTTGAGCCAGAGCTTCAAATTATGGATCCTTGTTAGTTTATAGCAAGCTACGATTCAAAAGATTTTTTTTTTTAATTGCAATCTATAAATACTTGCTTTTAAATTATCTTGGGTTACACTGTGACTCAAACTGTTGCCTGGTCATATAGTTTTGTCTAATCCCATCTCCCCCTTATTTGGAATGCACACATAACATGTCTTTGTTCTCTGTTGAGGTAGGACCTTTTGGTAAAATCTCAGGGAACTCATACATTATTAAACAATATCTATTTGCTATAATTGTCTTTACTTCAAAGTAGGAAAGATGATGGTCAGAGTAGAAACCTTAATATTTTTCTTCTTAAGGTTTTTTTTTTTTTTTGATGAGAAACTATGTACAAAAATAAACAGCTTGAGAACCAAATATAATACCTGTTGGGGCATCCTAACTTGTTACAACTGACTTCTAGAATAATGCTCTGAATAGAGGAATTAAGAATGAGCACTTTACCTTCTCCTGGTATAAGAGCCATCCGTAAGTTTGCAAATCTCGATTTACCGAGGATGGATGTACTTGTGCTTTGCCTTGGGCTGTCTCCACAATGCAAGCCAATTTTTCTGTAACATCAACTGATTTTGTATAGATTATCTTCCCCACATTGTCATATAGTCCAGCGACCAGTACAGCTTTAAGAAGGGCAATTTCTTGGAAGGAAAGGGTCTGTGAGGCTCTGTTTCCTTCCCAGTCATTAGATGTTGTGGATGATGAAAATCCTGCTGCCTTAACCAACTTGATTAACTCTTGCTTTACATCCTAGATTGGTTTATGTTAAAGAGACAAGATCGTAATTGATTAAAATAGAAAAACTGACAACCCCTTAATATATTGCTGTTCCCTATCAAAACTGATAGGATGCCAAATTATTTGGTTAACTACAGCCCAAATCAAATGAGGGATGAAAAAACGATACTGGTATATCAAGGATTGAAGAGTTATCTATTTCCACATTCCAAGACTTTACATGTCATAAAACACAATGTCTAAAATGTGAGAGCAATAAAAATGTGCCTGAACACATTTGCATTCAATATATTTACTTTAGTATTAGCTCTCTCCACTCAATGAGGACTAATATTGAGGAAGAACAGGAGAGGAATCTTGATCCTGGACTGCAAATACTCTGTTCATTTGCCCCTGAGAATCTCACCTTAATTCTAACAATGACACCTCACTTAATCTAAAATTGTTGCCTAAAATCTATATTTACCTTTAGTAACTAAGTGCCAATCAGCTTAAATTCTATAGGAAGGATGAGCATTTTTCATAGTAAACAGGATACAGCCAATTAAAAGGTGGTATTTACATTTAGGATTTCCTTTAGGTTTCTGGTTTGGGGCTTAAGGAGACTTTGATTCCAGGTGACAAAAGGCCAAATGGCTGCTCTAACACCACAGGGTAGGTGCAGGGATGGAAAACCTTGCAGCCCAGGGCAGGTGAAGAAAAGGCTCACAGAAGGAAGGAGGCAGGAGGCAGGAGGCAACTGGGCGGTTGGCAGGGAGTGGAGACAGAGGAGAATCCCAGTGAGTTAGCCCAGAGGCAGCTGTTTCTTCCATTTATCCCTTTCTCTACTTGTAGAAGGACAAAACTCATTCTACTGAGAGATGTCCCTGCTCTTAACCCAGCCATTATCTTGAATGACAAAAAATAATGGGTTAAGTTTTTATGGGAATCAAATATTTAACCCTTTAAGATATGAGCACAGAATAATTATGTGAGCTACATTAAGTTTATTTTCTGAATACTTTTATAGTGTGTCTGAAGTAGAAACGGTTTGCCTTTAGATGGTGTACTAAACACCATTTCCCACGCACCGTGAACATAAGTATCCGTGGAGGAGCCCTGCTTTCTGCCGTCAGTTGTCTGTATATTTTAACTAAACTTCTACTCTCTCTCCTCCAAGAACTAAGGCTGGTCCTCAACACTATCAAAACCTGAGTGAGGGGCACAGCTGTTTGGTTTCCCTTCCCAAGAGCAAATTTATATACCTGGTCACAATCAGCCACAGGGTACCATGCCTTGGATGCCTTTCCATAATTATCATCCTACCTGCAACGAAGTAGCTGGCTAATATTTAGGAAAACAGAAAAGAATTTCACTGAAGGGGATTGGGGCTCTTAGGCAAAATGACTAGATTCCAAGCCTTGGAAGCATTTTATGATTATTACATTATGATTGTTAAATACTATTTTAAATCACTGTGTAATACATAAAAGTTACCTATTACAAGAAACAAAACAAAAAATTATAAATTTAGTAATTCAGTAAATTAAATTTGTACTATGTGTTAATCACTATCCTAGGCATGCATTTCTTTTTCTAAAATAAGCCTATCAGTCAACCATATGACCCCGAATTAGCTCTATTAAGACTTACCTCTAGGGTTAACAGTGATGTTCTATTAAGGAAGTTCCTCCGGCAGTATGCCATTTCAGAACGATAGCCGCCTTCTTGCCGTGCTTTCTTCCATCTACATAAATAAAATGACCAAAGTTCAACATGTTTTCTTTTCAAACTCTCTCTTTCAGAGGTATTAACCAAAGTAAGCTGTAATTAAATTACAATCACTTAAGTGAGGGGGGGTCTTAATTGTTGTAGGAGCTACTAATTGAATATAAGAATATGAATGGCAATACTGAGATTTTTTGTGTATAAATTATTAACTACAAATATGAGGTAATATAAATTTTAGAAAGGATTAAAAAAAAGGAATCTTTAAGATAATTGTACCTTGACAGATGAAGTAACTAAAAGGTAAATCTTAGATGTATCTTTTTAATGGAAGTCAAAGATAAACTTTTTTAAAGTAAATAACCTCAGGTCACTGACTTATTGACAACATCCAGATTTTTTCTTTACCCTAGGTATGCGTTGTAGATTGTCAGGTGGTCTGAATCGGCCATAGCCAAAGCTGATTTTGCAAGATCTGCCTCATCTTTGCGACCAATTGGTGTAGTAAAAGGAGACTTCTCGGTCATCACTGCAGCTAGTGTTGCCTATCCATAAATAACCAAAACATTTATCAGTAAAGAAGTATACATGGAAGGGTAATTTGTAAAAGAAAGCAAATCATACAACAGTCCCACTTTCAAGTTGCATGTTTCTTCTTTTCCAATACCTTTATTGTGTTCTACAATAGCTAACATTTTCATTTTAATTAGTTACTTTGGGCTTCATTTTGTTTAATTTTAAAAATATGTCACTTTTAGACCATATTTATAAGTCACATCACCAGAATCAGAGATAAAAACCTGAATGGGTATGGGGATTCATAGTCTGTCACACAGTTAGACTCAATCTCAGAATCATAGCTCACATATCTTGACTCTTACTAAATTCCCATTGCCTGCAACGTTCTTTAAATACTTTTAAAATAATTTGTAATGTATTATGACCCATTTGTTGTTGTTGCAGCTTTTCACATCAATTATCATGACAGAGGTTATTTTTTGGATCAGCACAATTCTGGTGAGTATTCATAATACTAGAGAAACAGACTACTAGAGTACGTTACGCTCTTTCATTCTGTTTTTAAACAGCCTTGATCTGCAGTCCCAGAAAAGGCCATAGCCTGGTAAAACAAAGTTGAAATGGCACAGCAGGCATATGAGCCCAGATATCCAGAAAGAGGCACAAAATTTGTTAATTCTGAGATAATAAAATAGAACTGTTAGTAATTGCTGGCTCAGAGAGATAATGCAGAAAAAGCGAAGGAATAAAGTTTCTCATCTTGTTCTCCTCAGAAAAGTCTGTGGGGTTCTCAGTTTTCAAAGAATCATCTACTATAAAGGGGCACCTGGGTGGCTGAGTCAGCTGAGCGTCCAATTCTTGATTTTTGGCTCAGGTCATGATCTTAGGGTCATGAGCTCGAGCTCTGGTCGGGCTCTGTGCTGGGCATGAAGCCTGCTTAAGACTCTTTCTCTCTCTTTCTCCTCCCCTCCCCCCACAGCTTGCTTGCTCTACACCTCCTCCCAAATCTATATATTCTATTAAACATTTCAAGTGGGATTTTTGATAGCAAAAGTCTATACAAGCCAAACCCATTTACAAAATAGTACCTACAGTATACTTAAGGGATGAATGTATATTATCTTGTATATAAATATAAAAAGTTAAAAATTATTTCCAAACTTAGCCAAAACGATAGTTAAAGTGAAGAAGAAAGAGCAGCCATTATCTTACCACTGGGTCAAGGCACCCAAATATGGCACCAAAAATAAGCATCTTGCCAATCTTGACATTCACAGGCAGAGCTGCAAGGTGTTGGCCCAGTGGAGTCAGTGTAGGCTCATTTAGTTCACATGCTCCAATTTTTCGGAGTAAATTCATTGCATTGCTGATTACTTGAAGCTGAGGAGGATCTAAGGCTTTGGAGAGGAAATCTTCAGGAGAACCAAGATTGCATTTCTGCACATTAAAAAAGAGTGATAAATCAGTATGCTATTAGAAAGAATTGACCAAAGAGATGGTCAAGTTGGAAATAAATCCTGAGCAAAGAGACATAAATATTTCAGTAAGGCTATCCTGTTCTTTTTCTTATAACTGGGCATATGTGTGTGTGAGAGAGAGAGAGAGAGAGAGAGAGAGA
The DNA here is from genome assembly GCF_003265705.2 of Callorhinus ursinus. Classification (NCBI taxonomy): domain Eukaryota; kingdom Metazoa; phylum Chordata; class Mammalia; order Carnivora; family Otariidae; genus Callorhinus; species Callorhinus ursinus. Next base: position 20,344,603 of record NW_027397085.1, on the reverse strand, counting down.
GAGAGAGAGAGTGTGTGTGTGTGTGTGGTGTGGTATGGTATGGTGTGTACGGCTGGCATGAGGAAGAGATCTAATAGGGAGTGTGTGTGTGTGTGTGTGTACACACATACGTACGTACACACGTACGGCTGGCATGAGGAAGAGATCTTCTAGTCCATAGTTTTAGTTTCTTCATTCCTGATTTTTGTAAAGTCAAAATCTAAGAACTGAAGGGTAATATAGATCTTCCAGACTAGGAAGCCCTTGGTCTGTGTCAGGGTTTCTCAATCTCAGCACTGTTGTTATTTTGGGCCAGATAATTCTTTAAGAGACTGCTGTGCAATATGCAGTGTTTAGCAGCAGTCCCTGGCCTCTACCCACTAGATGCCCATGTCGCATGGCCTCCTTCTCCCCCTAGTTCTGAAAAGCAAAAATGTTTGAAAACATTGCCAGTTGTCCCTTGGTGAGCAATACTGCCCCCAGTTGAGAGCTAGTTTTAGTCTATAAAGGATGAGTGCCTGTGGTAGAATCTAAGCACAGTGGGTTTACTTATAAAAATATGGGGGACGGGGCACCTGGGTGGCTCAGTCAGTTAAGCGTCTGCCTTCAGCTCAGGTCATGATCCCAGGATTCTGGGATCGAGCCCAGCGCCTACTTCTACTTCTGCCTCTGACACTTCCCCGTGTGTGTGCTTTCTCTCTCGTGAACACTCTTTCTCTCAAATAAATAAATCGTAAAAAAAAAAAAAAAAAAAAGATGGGGGAGGGGGTATTTATTAAAGAGTAAATAAAATACTTGAAAATCTAGAGCAACATAGGGTAAGAGAAGTCTTCATGTTTTGTTTTTTTCTTTTTAAGAAAGGGGTAAAGAATGAAAAAATAGCATCTGAATTCCTTCGGCATTACCATAATATGAAGACATAATTCCTCCAAAGGCACACGCAAGATTTCAGGGACAGAATAGTCCATAAAGCCTTCAAATCTGAAGAATAAAATAATGTTAAACACGTGACCTCTTATCAGAAATGCCACACTACAAGGACTGATGTACTTCTGACTTCCAGTGCTGTGTCATACCTTTCTCTGGTATACATCCTGAAGCAGAAGCCGTCTCGGACCCTCCCCGCCCTCCCCTGGCGCTGCAGAGCACTTGCTTTACTGACAGACGTCTCAACCAAAGAACTCATCTGACTGCTTTCATGGTACCTGAAGAAAAGTTTTAGGAGAAAATATTTAGAGAAAGGACTTAAATCAAAATCTGAAAAAAAGCTGGAAATAGGTGACTCTTAAAATTACACTGAAGACAGACTAAAAAAAGTCCATCATAATTGTGGGCCATTTTCCAAGTCATGTTTCATATTTAAATAATTCAGCAAACTTTGCAAACTAAATCTCACACTATCCAATTAAAAGCTTCAGATACCTCTCCAAGGGAAAAACCTGTTTAACTTAACCTTTCCCAAATTAATATGACCATGGAAGATGTTTTATTTTAATGGAAGGCCTATGAATTATGCAATAAGACTTCTTTGAAACAGTTTGAGAAATGCCTGTCAGTAGTCATATGCATTGCCAAGTATTGCTGAAGTTTCCTAATAGTGGGAGAGTGTACATGGATTACAACAGACTATCAAGGTGGTCTTCCCTGTTTTTGCAATATAAGCATTAAAACATTTATAAAGTGGTAATCTTTTTATGAAGATTCAGGTAAGGTTACCTAGTAAGTGCCAATTAACATATCATGTACTTCCAATTATGAAAAATATTTATGCTCCCCATTTACATATGAGGGGACTGATGATTATACTTAGTGTATTATTACTTGCTCAATATTACAGATGAGAGATTTAAATCCAACTCTGATTCCAAAATCCATACGCTCTGTTATAATCTCATAAGTAATATTTTTGTAAAGATATTTTACAAATTTACAAAAAATTATGTTCTGAGAATTTTCTCAGAGTTTTCTATAAGTAGCGGTATGGGAAAACTCAAGACATGAAACTTGACATTTACTCTTGGGCATGTTAGTTTCTCTGAGGCTTTTTGCTTCGGGTAGAGTTAGGACATTTGGGATATTCCCTATATGATTCTGTGATTTCTCCCAAGAATATAAGAGCACCAAACCCTTTTCAAACTTACTTATTTTCTTTTGTTCTTCCAGTGTCAATTACAAATACAACATCTGGAATAGTGATACCAGTCTCTGCAATATTTGTTGCTAAAACAATCTGAAAATAAAAGCCAAAATATTTAGATAACAACTTTTAGCAGTGTGCAATCATTTAACGTATATAGTTTGACCTAATGAATTTTAAAAAGTGAATCTCAAATTTACTAAAATTCACCATTAACTTGCTATTACTATGTAATTTAATTCATTACAATTAGTTTTCACAGCTTAGCTTGCTATTTAAAAATTTTTATTCCAACAAAAATACCGTTCCCCTAATTCTAGTCAGTCATCTTAAAAATGAACTAAGTAGCCTGCGAAATTGGGTCAGGAGTAGAGACAGCTCAGCACAACCATTCACAATTATTGGGACAAAAATAGTATATCAGTAAGAAGTTTGCTGTCCTGGCTCTACCACTTACTAGCTTTGTGACCTCAGCTAAGTCATTTTACCTCGGGTGACTTTAGATACTTCTACTATAATTTAGGAGGTAGAAATAGATGATTTCTTAGATCCATTTCTAGTTCTAAAATTCTTAATGGTGATGGCTGAATACTGCAGTCTTTGCCTTTTTTCTCTTGAGTCCTTAGAGGTAAAACATTTAGGGAATTTTCCATCAAATACTCACTTTCGTAATGTTCTATCTCAACTCTGTAATTCAATAGTGGATGCTTGTTTTTCCTATTCATTTGACCTAAGAAATAATAATCTGATGTTCTAATACTTAGATGGAACCTAGGTGCCCATTCTATCTCAGTAACATTTAAATTAAAAAAAATTTTTTTGAGGGCTGCCTGGGTGGCTCAGTTGTCTGCCTTTGGCTCAGGTTGTAATCCCAGGGTCCTGGGATTGAGTCCTGAATCGGGCTCCTTGCTCAGCAGAGAGTCTGCTTCTCCCACTTCCTGCCGCTCCCCCTGCTTGTGCTCGCTCGCTCTCTGACAAATAACTAAATAAAAAAAAAAATTTTTTTTAAGAGGTAGAATTCTTTTCTTTAAACCAAATCTTAGAGGGAAGCCCAAATGTTACAGATCAGAGCAGCCTCAGAACCCAGGCTCTTTCTGGGAGCTCGTAGATTTCCCACAGTTCTTACACTGCGCTCTTTTATCCCCTTCTAAATCTGAGAAACTCTCTGCCAAGTATCTCTTCACATTTAGAATCCTGAACAGAGGAGACATGAAAATACTGAGTCTGTTTCCTAACCTAATGATATGTATGTTACAAAAATAATCAGGGATGAATAGCCTGGAGAACAACAAAGAATCCTCACAGGATTCAAATAGCTCCTGACTTTAACATCCTTCATGAAAAAGATGGGATTTTTCTTTTCACGAGCAAAATCCATGCCATAATATTTTTCAACTGTCACTCCCCTAAAAGCCTTGTCCCTTTAATAATGCATAATATAAATAAATATTCAAATACTTCAATTTCAATACTGGGTTCACTACTGATTATGTTAAGCTAGAGAGCATCTGGAGCCTGCCATGCACTGTAAGGCACTTAATAACATCTTAATAACTGTCTGTGATGTTACAGAGTCCTAACGTTTTCACAAAATATTCTCAGAAAAGATTACACATAAATTTGCTGCACTGAATTTTACCTTCCTGACTCCAGGAGGAGGAAGTGTGAATGCTGCAGCTTGATCTTGAGTTGAAAGAATAGAATGCAGAGCTATCACTTTATATCTGAAAGTTAAAATCATAGTTCTTAGCAAGAGTTTCTCTTTAGAAGACACTGCAAAGAATAACAAAATTTATTTGCAAATAGCAATTTAATTTTGTATTATGAAAAATTTCAAACACAAAAGTTCTGAGAATGCTACAATGAAACCACATATACTCATTAAAGAGAAAATACTTCATATGAATTTATATGGAATATAGGGTTTAGAGAATTTAAAAATATGCTTGGATATGATAACAGTGACAGCAGTAATGAACCATATCAGGAGAGATACACTAAACAGCTGATTCCACATCTGGATGATAAACTGAACCTGTAGGGCTTTTGCGCTGTCCAGGTGGTTGGGGGGTCACCATCTTATTCTCAACCATAGGATTCCCTCTGCTTACTCATATTAAGAAAATAGAACAAAAGCAGAAATAATACCTAAAATTTTTAGTACATTAAGTGCTATAATAGAAATGTTAAAAAACTTCACCTTGGATAATTTTAATTAAAGGTAAAAAGACTGAAAATTCTGATCAGGAGTTTTAATAAGCAAAACATTTTCCTATTTTAAAACTACTTGGAATATAATGAAGATTTGTAGTTACCGTTCAGAAAAAAATCTTCTGTCAGTTGATAGGAGATCATACAACTGTTGAATATGTGCAAGTCCTGGTAAAAATATCAACACTGCTCCTTCAATATTTCTGAATTGGGGACTTCTGTCTGAAATTCAACATAAGAAGAAAGGTAAGGGGTAACATGTAACATGTTAATAAAACATCTTTAGTTAGCAGAAAAGTTTTATCAAAACAAATGGAGTCAAATTAGAAAAAGATATATACCTAAATATATAAGAAGTTCCAAAATGAGATCAAGATTGATTTTATGAGGATTCATGTAGAGAATAGCATGCTGAGTGCGGTTGCTATACTTTTGGTAAAATGGATTTAAATCAGCACTTGATCCAGTATGAACTGGTATATATTCCTATGAGAAACACAATCAGAAAAAGGTGAACAAAAATATTAACTATTTTTATAAGACAAAGAAGGAAAAGAGTATTTGCATTCATCCAAAACTGTATTTCTCCTTGTCATTATTTTGTTAAAATATGGTAAGGGTAGTTTTTAACAGTGGAAAAAGTATAAAATTTCATGTCTTGCGTATTTCATTTCCTTCAACTTCCTTAAGTATAGCAAAACTTTTAATCTTGTCCTGTAAATACTAAATTAAAGAAGAGCTAAGAAAAACAGAACACTCTATGCATTGTTCTGTGGCAACTAAGAAGCAAGCCAGGAGAAGTTATAGTAACTTTTTGAGGGGGGCAGGAGGGGCAGAGGGAGAGGGAGAATCTTATGTAGGCTCCACGTCCAGCACAGAGCCAGATGCGGGGCTTTATCTCATGACCCTGAGCCCAAACCAAGAGTCAGATGTTAAACTGAGTCACCCAGGTATCCCCATAGTAACTTCAATAAGTAGTTTAAATCTGCTCATTCCTACTAGATTCTACTTTGGTTGCTGAACTCCAATTATCTCTTTGAAATACCTTTAATTTTCTAAAGTACTTCTTTAGTTTCTAATTTCTATCTCCAAAATTTTAGGGAAAGAGTTTAGTTTTTGCTTTCTGGATTAGTCTGCTTGAATAGAAGATAAAGTAACTTTGAAGGTGTTTCCATCAGATTGGATATAAGCATGAAATATCAGGGATACAAAAAAAATACTGGATATAGTACCACTGGTTAAAATGTAGGATAATTTAGCTTTTATGATAGTTCTAAAAATAAACATGTCATTGAAACTAACTCTAGGAAGAACTGTGCTTGCTCTAGATAGCTTCAGCTATATAGCCAAGGTTGGCTCATACCAGGACAGAGACTGCTGAGAAAAAAATGGCAAGGATCTATCTAGATTTTGGGCCTGCCCCATCCTCAACACCTAAGGTGTTCAGATAAAGTAAAGAAAATAATTACAGGGTGGGAGGGATGGGGTGGCTGGGTGATAGACACTGGGGAGGGTATGTGCTACGGTGAGCGCTGTGAATTGTGTAAAACTGTTGAATCACAGATCTGTACCTCTGAAACAAATAATATATGTTTAAAAAAAAAAAGATAGCAGGAGGGGAAGAAGGAAGGGGGGGAAATCGGAGGGGGAGACGAACCATGAGAGGCGATGGACTCTGAAAAACAAACTGAGGGTTCTGAGGGGAGGGGGGAGGGGGGATGGGTTAGCCTGGTGATGGGTATTAAAGAGGGCACGTTCTGCATGCAGCACTGGGTGTTATGCACAAACAATGAATCGTGGAACACTACATCAAAAACTAATGATGTATGGTGATTAACATAATAAAAATTTTTAAAAAATTATAAAATTACTCCTAATTAATCATTGCTATGAAACAATAAGGGTTGCCTCTTATTTATATGGTCCTTGAGTTTTTTTTATGTCTATATAGTGTAAAAAGATAAAATATCATAAACCGAAGATTAAAGAATTTAAAATTTGCTCAAAATTCGGGGTGCCTGGGTGGCTCAGTTGTTAAGCGTCTGCCTTCTGCTCAGGTCATGATCCCAGGGTCCTAGGATCGAGCCCCACATTGCGCTCCCTGCTTGGCCGGGAGCCTGCTTCTCCCTCTCCCACTACCCCTGCTTGTTTCCTCTCTCTCTCTCTCTCTGTCAAATAAATAAATAAAATCTTAAAAAAATAAAATAAAATTTGCTCAAAATCCTATCTCTTCCTTTTCTACCAAATTATACTGGAATTCACTGTGCCAGCCATATGATTTCAAACCTCTCAGAAGGTTATGCCCTGGATATCACTATCAGATGTCTTTAAAAATGTTTTTTTTTTTTTTTTACCTGATACTTTTTTATTCCCCCTGCTTTGCTTGTAACATTAATGGTAATTTCTTCTTCTTCCTCCAGAAATTTCTGACAGTATTCGGAGTCTTTCTCCAGTACAAAGCCTGTTTCTTCTATTATATCTTCAAGATGAAAAACCTACAAAGATTAAGGCATATAAATGGTGAACTCAAATTCTTTTCAGTAAATGTTTTAAAGAGAATGAGGGGATCGTTATCTTTTGAATGTTACCAAATGTTAATTTAGACTATTGCGAGAAAAGCTTCTTTCTACATTATTTGGGAATGGAAAACTTGGTTGATTGATAGAGATGAGTTTGTCCCTACAAGTCTCAGGACAAATTACATTATGGTGTCTATTTTTTAATTTGTGAAAACTGATGAAAAAGAGCTGTCTTTATGAACTAAACCCAAAGGACAAACATTAAGAATAGAACAGGCAGAAAAGAAGCTTCAAAAACAAGCCTAAATTTGAGAGGTGGGTGAAAAAGGAGTTCCTTATTGCCGGGCAGTCACCCTCAATCTGGTCACGATGGTTTTGACACGAAAGTATGTTTTATGTTCTGTACTTCTCAGGTACATCTTTCAGCAGAATCCTTCCTTCCAGCCCACCCACCCTCAATCTGATTCCCAAGCCATCTCCAAGTCTTCTGACTTGCAGTACCATAGGACGAGGAATAGGCTCAGACTAGTATGGGGCCTATCTTCTGGGGAAAATCCCTGGTAAGAATGTAGTTTCTGTTCACGTACACATTATAAAGAAGACTTACCTCAACAGGATAGCTTCTTCCTGAAATTCTGAGAATAGGGCAGTGTGTGAAATACGTAGAAAACTTTTCACTGTCTACAGTGGCACTCATTAGAATCAAGTGCAGATCAGAGCGTTTCTGTAAAATTTCCTTCAAGATAATCAGTAAGAAGTCTGACTGGACACTTCTTTCATGAACCTAGTATAAATGGAACAAAAAATTTCATCATATATAAGGTGTAGTAAGAGGCTAATGTAATCAGTCAAGAGTCAAGTCTACTAAAAGTTAATATTTAAATATAGTCGATACATGTGGAAGCAGAGAGAAGCTGTATGTTTCAATAAGGTAGATCTTTAGAATTGAAAATCAAGTCACCCTCTAAAACTGAAGCCATAAAAATCAGTATACAACGAACAAAATTAGCTATGATAATAGGATGCAAGCTTAGGAGATGGTTTGTAAGTGTTCAATTGTAAGATTAGGTTATCTCCCAAATTTCCCTTAGAAGCCCAGCCAGGGAGACTCCTACAGTTCTGCCACTAATACCAAACTGTATGGTCATCATCATTGTAATACTGATGGTTCATGCATTATGTAGACAAAGGGGGGTTGTTTGTAGGGATCTAGCAGGGTCTCAATGAGTTGTCCAAGAAAAATGGTTTGTAACCCCTTCTGGCACACACGTTTTAGGGAAGAACATAACAGATGTGGTATACAGAACTCTGTATCTTCCAACTCTGTGTATTCTGACTTATTTCTACCCCATTTTTTTGAGATTTAAGGCAGCACACAAATATTAAGTACATCAAAATAACAAATTATAACCGGTTTTTTTCATTTGTATGTAAGGGAGGCAGTAATAGGTTAAGTGTCCAAGTTCTGCTATTAATCGCTTGGGTTCAACTCTTCTTGGCAATTTACAATATGACTTTAAGAATGTTAAATATTTCTGGGTCTATTTCTTCTAAGAATACAATAATATAAACTTTGTAGAGTGCTTGTGACAGTCCAATGAAATCATGCAAAGCCCTTAGAACAGAGCCCAACAAATAGTAAGTACTCAGCATTATGCTAGATGCTGAGAATGTAAAAATGACCAAGATAGTTCTCTCCATTTCAGTTTACAGGCTAGTAAGAAGACACTGCACAGGATGGTTTTAAATTAACATATGAAGGGGAGTTAATTCAGGACATCAGGGAGTATACTAAGAGAAATTGACATCAATGCTAAGAACTGAAGGATGAGTTTGAAAAAAAGGATGTAATAGGATGAGAAAGGGAGAGAAAGTGGTGATGGGATGCAAATTGTATAAAATTATGGTAAATTTTGGGGACTGGAAAAGCAAACATGATACCTTCAGCATGGGAAGGGGCAAGAGATAAAGCAGGTGAGGTGCTTGGTAATCTGCTTTGTAAGGCCCTGAGACTTTACCTAATGACTTGGGCAGTGATTAAAACATTTTAGGGGCACCTGGCTGCTGCAGTCAGGGGAGCATGCAACTCTTGATCTCAGGGTTTTGAGTTCAAGCCCCACATTGGGTTTAAAGATCAGAGATTACTTAAAAAGAAACTTTTAAAAAAATCTTAAAGTAGGGGAGGTAGGCAAAAAATTTGGCTGTAAACATACCAGCAGCCAGCAGGAAAAGCTACTTAACTCACACAGTGACCACATACTAAAACAAATCACACTTTTCATAATAATAAGGTAGAAGTATTATCCTGAGCACTATCAAAAAGAAAGGTCCTGAATAATATAATGAACTCTGTCCCAACATCTTTTACATTCTTATATTTAACACGATGATGAATTTCACCGGCCTTTTTCTTACTTTCACCATATTGTTCAAGATGCTGACAGTACCACATTTAAGCACAATTCAGTAAATCACAATTCAGTGAATCAGGCTGCTAATATTAAACCATGACAGAACAGCTTCCTCAAGTTGGTCTGGCTTTTAAATTAGGGTTCACCCTGAGGCAAGAATATATAATGGAGAAAACAAAGTCTTTTCAATAACGATGTTAGGAAAATTGGAACACTTTCTACACCATACACAAAATAAACTCAAAATGGATTAAAGTTCTAAATGTGAGACCATAAAACTCCTAAAAAGCAAAAATAAACTACTGTGACCACACCAAAATAAAAGGCTTTTGCACAGTGAAGGAAACCATCAACAAAACAAAAAGGCAACCTAATGAATGGGAGAAGATATTTGCAAATCATATATCCGACAAGGGGTTAATATCCAAAATATGTAAAGAACTTACAGTACTCCACACCAAAAAAACGCAATTTAAAAATGTGGAGAGGATGTGAATAGACGTTTTTTCAAATAAGACATACAAATGGCCAACAGGACACATGAAAAGATGCTCAATATCACTAATCATCAGGGAAATGCAAATCAAAACCACAATGAGTTATCACCTCATACCTGTCAGAATGGCTAGAATTAAAAAGTGTTGGTGAGGATGTGGAAAAAAGGGAACATTTGTTCGCTATTATTGGGAATAGAAACTGGTGGAACCACTGTGGGAACAGTATAAAGATTCCTCAAAAAATTAAAAACAAACATAAAATGATCCAGTAATTCTACTACTGGGTATTCACCCGAAGAAAACAAAAACACTAACATGGTAAGATATACGCACCCCTATGTTTATAGCAGCATTATTTATAATAGCCACGATATGGAAGCAGCCCAAGTGTCCATCAAGAGATGAATTGATAAAGAAGATAGGGAATATATCCAATGGAATATACAATGGAATTTTAATCAGCCATAAAAAAGAATGAGATCTTGCCATTTGCAACAACATGGATGAATGAAGAGAGTATTATTATGCTAAGTGAAATAAGTCAGAAATAAGACTAATAACATGTTTTCACTTATATGTAGAATTTAAAAAAGTCCAACAGGAAAAAAGTTAAATATATTATGGGACATCCAAATTATATACTATAAAGCTATTAAAAATCATGTTTTTGTAGACTAATGTAAAAAATTGTAAAATATACATATTAAATATATTTATATATAAATATGCAAGTTAAATGTCAATATTGATTTTTTTTTTGGGTCACGAGGTTTTTTACTTTCATTCTTGTATTTTTCTGTATTTGTAAAATATTTTCTAACCAGGAGGAAAATAACCCAATAATCTATATGTAGTCTATTTAATTAAAAATCAATGAATGACTGAATTTTTTTTTTTTAAGATTTTATTTATTTGACAGAGAGAGAAAGGGAGAGACTGTGTGCATAAGCAGGGGTAGCGGCAGGTAGAGGGAGAAGCAGATTTCCCGCTGAGCAGGGAGCTCAATGCAGGGCTCGATCCCAGGACCTTGGGATCATGACCTGATCCGAAGGCAGACACTTAACCAACTGGGCCACCCAGGTGCCCAGAATGACTGAACTTCTACTACTGCCTTCTGAACTTAGTGAATTAACAGACACTCATAAAAACTTTACATCAGGGAAATTTTTTAAAATATTACTTGAATAAGAGAAATGCTATATATCTTATTTCTTCTTGACAAAATTATGTACAGATCAGTTTACATATGCTAGGCTACTCTCCCATTTAAAATAATTCCCATGGGGGCGCCTGGGTGGCTCAGTTGGTTAAACGACTGCCTTCGGCTCAGGTCATGATCCTGGAGTCCCGGGATCGAGTCCCACATCGGGCTCCCTGCTCGGCGGGGAGTCTGCTTCTCCCGCTGACCCTCTTCACTCTCGTGCTCTCTGTCTCTCATTCTCTGTCTCTCTCAAATAAATAAATAAAATCTTTAAAAAAAAAAAAATAAAATAAAATAAAATAATTCCCATGGGAAAATCTTCAAGTTAAACATTCAATTTAAGTGTGCATTCACATTCAAATTTGATTCAGGGAGGGATATATCTAGAGAGAAAATGATGAAGAGTTCTTTTTTTTCATAATAAGAATCAAAGAAAATCCTTTAAGAACTAAACGTAGTTGAGTCAGTATACTGGTTAGAACACAGACTGCAGCCAAATGGCCTCAGTATGAACCCCCCGTTTCAGAACTTCCTGGCTGTGTGAACTTACACAAGGTATTTTAACCTCTCTGTGCCTCAGTTTGACAACTGTCAAACAGAGGTAAGAATATCTACTTCACTGGAGTGTGAGAAGGATTAACAAATTTATATACATAAAATCAGAATAGCATCTAGCATATAGCAAATGTCATATGGTATTAAATCAACATGAGACACATTTGTTAGAGGAAATTACATAATTATTACATGTAAGTGTTTGGTATTTAAATAAGCAAAGAAAATGCTAGGTAGTATTAGAAATACCATCTTTTTAATATGAAGATGTTTCGAATTTATCTGAACTCACCTCGTCTACAATAACATGAGACACATTAGTTAGGAGACCATCTTCTTGAAGTTTCCTTAGCAAAACCCCTGTTGTACAATAGAGTAACCTTGTAGATTCACTAGCTCGAGATTCCATCCGGATCTGATATCCACACAAAGAATTCTGAAGGGAGAACACAAGGTTGAGATTAGATTCTCACAAGTAATCTGGGAAACAAGTGCTAAGAAATGTAGCACAAGTGCTGATCCTGCTACTAGGTGGAGCAGATTAAGTAAATCTATATCTACTTAGTGAAATTTATTAATTAAAATAATTTTTCCATGGTCTTCAATTATCTAAAACTGTAAAATTTGTTTTGCTAAATTTAAACAAGAAAAACTTTTGTTCTTTCCCAAGTGTTGACACAAAAGCTATTCACCTGCTTTAGGTACCATCAATATTATTCTATTTTTTTTTTTAGGGTGGGGAGGGGCAGAGGGAAAGGGAGAGAGAGTGTCAAGCAGACTCCATGCTGAGCACAGAGCCTGAAGCGGGGCTTACTCTCACAACCCTGAGATCATGACCTGAGCTGAAACCAAGAGTTGGACACTTAACTGACTGAACCACCCAGGCACCAATATTCTTCTTTCTCATTCAATTATCTTGGAACAAAATGCTGAGGTACCCAGGAACAAAAATTTAGAGCAGTTCCCAAAATTTTCTATCAAGATTTCATAAAAGCTGCCACCATTAAAAAGCAGCTGGTATTATAGCAGGAGGGGAAGAACGAAGGGGAGTAAATTGGAGGGGGAGACGAACCATGAGAGTCGATGGACTCTGAAAAACAAAGGTTTTTCAGAGAAAACCTCTAGGGTTCTAGAGGGGAGGGGAGTGGGGGGATGGGTTAGCCTGCTGATGGGTATTAAAAAGGGCACGTTCTGCTTGGAGCACTGGGTGTTATGCACAAACAATGAATCATGGAACACTACATCAAAAACTAATGATGTAATGTATGGTGATTAACATAACAATAAAAAAAAAGCAGCTGGTATTGTACAGGTGGTGCCTGATGGGAATCTTGAAGTTCCTTCTATTTCCACCACACTGATTTTTTTTCAGTCACTCTTTTATTTGCTATGTGTGTACATGTCTGTCATCCTCTTAACGGGAGTTCCTTATCAGACAGAAACTGTCTTTTTTTCTTCTTACATTACATGAGAGAAACCCAGGTAATTTGTTACATAAAACATTTTTAGTAAAGGGGTACGTATCTTAAAGACAGAGGCAAAAATGTTAAGTACCGTCTCCAGAAAGGACGATGCAAAGTATAAATAAGCTGAGTTATTTAACTTGGAATTTATCATATTTGGTTCTAAGCAATTTTATTAATTTCTGTATTCTGCAGTCATTCTGGCTAAGGTGTGGCCAGTTTTGGGTATGCCTGCATGGCAAAATGCACGACAAGAGATATTTTAGTATTTTTTCCATTTTTCAAAAATAAAGGGCTTGAGAACAGTCTAGCTTTTCTTCTATATTGTTTTTTTTCTTCTGCTTATTAAAAAGAATTAATGAAAATCTTCAGGAATACATTCCATAGAGAAGATTTGCAGAAACTTGAGATTTAGGATATTACAGTCAAATCTGTACTTGTCTATATTCTTTGTTCTCTTTAGTATGTAACATATTTGAACATTCAATTATTAAACAGAATATATTTTTTCCTTGATATGAGAATTTTAATGACAGAATTACTACTAACAACCCCTTTCAAATGAGGGAGAGTGGCACAGTATGACATCTGTCAAAGAAAACATGGAAAGTGCCTGAGATGTGCTACTGAACACACAGTAACAGTCACAAGTCATACACAGTACAGGTTCTGTTTGGATGCCGAGCGCAAAGGTGAATAACATCACTGCTCACTGAGGCAGAGCTGGACATCATCTTACCTTTCCTCCAGGTCCATTTTCACAGCCCAACTCGTCACATACTCTTGTGGCCAAACTCACTGCCGAGATTCTTCGGGGCTGAGTGCAGACAATGTTACACTTACTCGTTCCCCACTCATTTAGAAGCAAATCTTCCAACAGAAAATGTGGTACTTGAGTACTCTTGCCACTCCCTGTTTCACCTGCCACAACCACTACCCGGTGCCTTTTGAGAGTTTCAACGATTGAATTCCTATGTTTGAACACAGGTAACTGCTGCCTTTCCTTTAGAAGTCTCTGGTACTTCGGCGTGCTTTGTAACTTTCTAAACAGCGTTCGAGCAGGTTCCAAATCTTCTGCCTTTTCTGCGTCCAAGGACAGTGCAGAAAAATCTTCATCAGAAACTAAATTTTCCCAAGATTCCTCAGGATCTTCAGAGTTTCCGTGCTTGTTTCCAGAACGCTGCTGCTGCTGCTGCTGCTGCTGCTGCTGCTTCAGTCTGTTCAGAAGTTTGGCAACAAACACATCACGGGGTTTATTGGTTTCCATTTTATTTAATTCTTCCTTTTTCTTTTCCGCATCACTCCACTCCAGCCAAACATCTCGGTAAGTGGGAGGAAGTAACTGATGCACTGACTACAGATGGAAAAAAAAAAAAAAAGCAGTATGTTATTTTCACTAACTACTGGATACCAAATTTCAATAGGTTAGAGTTCAGGATAGCTACTTTCCTTTTAAAATGTAATTTCTCTCTTAAATTAGTAAGTTATTACTTTAATATAAGACACATGCTCATGATGCAAATTTATAAACAGCATATCATATTCAGGCTTCTAGACTTCCTAACCATGTGACCTTGGGCAGATAATCTCTCTGGGTCTCAGTTTCTACATTTGTAAAATGGGGCTACTATCTCCTTTATAGACATATTCTGAAGTAAACTTTAAGTTACTATATGAAAAGTGCTCATTCCTGGAACATAGGAAACTAATAAATACATTTTTATTATTTATTCCTGCAGTGGTGCTATGTAAGTATGTAGATGATCCATAAAGCATTTCTGAAACAAAGCTTCCTGTGAGATGCTGGTAGTTAAATTAAGATTATAGGTCAAAGTATTTAAAATGAACTACAGTGGAGGGGCACCTGCATGGCTCAGTCGGTTAAGTGTCTGCCTTCGGCTCAGGTCATGATCCCAGGGTCCTGGGATGGAGCCCTGCATCAGTTCCCTGCTCGGCAGGGAGTCTGCTTCTCCCTCTCCCACTCCCCCTGCTTATGCTCTCTCTCACTTTCCCTCTCTTTCTCAAATAAATAAACATCTTAAAAAAAAATGAACTACAGTGGAGTCCATCTAAGTTAACCTAATGCTGTGCTATAAAATTATTTCTGTAACAGTTTTCTCTGTAACAATGACAGTCATTTCTATCAATTAAGCTTAGCTTATGATACCTTTTTTGCAAAATAAGGGAAATAAAGGCATTAAGAACTTTTACTGCCAGAAACTGAATAAGAACTATTGTTTGGAGTTGCATGTCATCAGGGTCTATAATTTCCATGATGAAAAATACACGTATTTATTGTATAAAACAAATGTTGACAATCCAACAATCCAAGAAAAAAAGAGCTTCATTCAGTAGTACTTTAATCTTTCCTTAACCTGAGAGCTTATAACTAATATAGCCTAAAACTGAAAAGTGGAATCAAGGTCTATAACTTTTCAAAGCTGAGGGAAAATATAACATTAAAGAGAGATATTATAATATTTAAACATTAAACTGTTTAAAAATTCTTACTTCAACCAGCCTCGTACAACTATTTTTAATCTGTAAAATAGCATAGCCTGAAAAACTGAACCATTGAAATGGTTCAGAGCCTCTGGTCTAAGGACAGAAAGACTGAGCTAGGTTTAGGGGCTAGAGGAAGTCAAAATTATAAATAAGCAGAAATGAGGATTAATTTGAAAAAGCAGTAAGTAAAAACTGGCATGAAGGGCCATAATTAAATATGACATTCCGTATGCCCATACCGTTTTAGGTTGGCTATGTACAGTCCACAAATGGATTTTTGAAACAGCTCACTCTAAAAAGTCTCACCTGCCCTTTCACTAAACGATAAAGAGCTAGAGTTGCTCCCAGGTGCTGAGCTTGCATGCCATCTTCTGTTAAGATTGTAGGGCACACTACCAGTACATCGTCTTCAGACTTGATTACCTTTACCCTACAAAGAAGCCAAAGAATTTTAAAAACAAAATTAATGAAATAAAACAAGTCAGAATTCCATTAACCCTGAACCTAAGTTTACATTAATTATTTAAATTAAATATTTCCATGGAAGACACTACCTAGATAACTGATGAGCATTATCACCCAGAGACGTGGAATGAGAGAGCTTCCTAAATGTCCACTTAACACATAAGAAACAAAGAGATTTTTCATCTTAGATTTTCCTAAAAGTTCATTCAGTTACCCAGAAAAACATACCTACATTTCCAGTATCTACCTACTGGAACTTTTTCAAAAGAAGGATTTGGACTCTTGGGAAGATTCTTCCTGACCCAATCGATCAGAAATTGTTTGGGAGATTTTCCAGTCCAGCTTCGAGCTGTATAGTCAAAATTTCTTACATCATGAGGTTCCTTCTTTTTCTCTAAAATGACAGACAAAGATTGGTGCTTTAAAAATTGTCATGCAATAATGTATAATCTCTTTTGAGTGATCAAAGTCTTCTCAATTCGGGGACAAGACTTTTAGAAGAGAATAGGTGAAAAATGACAGAGAAAAGCTTGCCCTTCTACAAGTGATGTAAGCAAATCCTCTGAATGGATAGAACCATTGAAAATCTGAATCTTAAAAGTATCCTGGGTAACTTGTAAAATATCTATGATATCCATGTGATGAATTATTTATGGTACTCTGAACTACAGTGTTTGGGAGGCTACCACACAGGAAAGGGTAATATTTTGAAAAAAATATAAATCAGATGTCACTTCTCTGCTTAATAGCCACGACCACCACCATCACCTTCTTTGGCTTCATATTACATATAAAATAGAGTCCAAATTCTCCATGGTCCATCTCTGCCTATCTGTTATCACTCCACCATCATGCTCACTACACTGCAGCCACACAGGCAGTCGGTCACCTCCCCAAATGTTCTGAGCCTGCCTGGCCCAATACAGTAGCCACTAGCCACATGTGGACAAACCTAAATTAATTACAATTAAACTTTCAGTTCTCAGTTGTACTAATCCCATTTCAAGTGCACAATACTCGTATTTGGCTAGTAGCTACCACACTGGATAGCTCAGATACAGAACATTTCTGTCATACAGTGTTCTGTTGAATAGTCTGCTCTAGATCTTTTCCAAGTTAGACTTCCAATCTCCCTCCTTAGAAGGTTCTTCCCACCACCATGTCACTGAGCTGACACCTAATCATCTGTTAGATCGCAGAGCAAGTCATTAGTCCCCTTATCTCTATTATTAGAAACCAGTTTTCTTGCTCTGATAGCACACATCACAATTGGTAATTAAATATTTATGTATATTTAAAGCTTACATCTCCTACTAGACCATACCCTTGAAGAGGGCAAGGACTAGGTGATTTTGTTAATAACTGTACACATAGCATGTGACATTCTGAACAGTAAGGAAATCCAATAAATACTTATGAAACAATGTGTAACTTAAAAAACTAACAATTTAGCATAGACTTTGACTATATTACAGATAAATATTACCCAAACTATGTCAATAATACTTAGCACAAATAAGTATACAATTACACACACATGGTGGCATGGCATGACTCACAGCAGGCTTAAAGAGGTGCTGTTTTGAATTGAGCTTTGAAAGGAGGGAAAGGTTGGCCAGTAGGGGCTAACAGGATGAGCAAAATCATGGAGCCATGAAATAACATGTGGCTGCAGTAAACGGCTGGGAGAAAAAAGTAGAAAGGCAGACTGTGGCAGAATGCAAAGGATCCTCAATACCATGATAAAGGGTTTGGACTTATTACCGATTAAGGGTTTTTAACAGGGAACTCACATTTAAATGTGTGTTATGGAAAGATAATTCTGGCTGGAAAGAGATGAGGCTGAAGCAAGATAACTGTAATTATAAAATGCTACAAAAGTTATCATAATTATTACTTTTCTAAGACAGCACGTGGAAACATAGCTTTACTGCCAGCTTATGTAGTCTGCTAGAACGCAAAGTAACACAGTTTCTCAATTGTATTTTCATTGACGTTTTACTACTTACACCTTGAAACACTTTCCCTTCATTTTACCTTTCTCTTCTTCAGTAGCAGCTACCGATTTTTCAAATAAGTTAAAGTTCAAAGCCCTTTCCTCTTCTGTGGCTACAGGAGGCTTTTTCCTTTCATTCTGTTGATGTGAAATCTTTATGGCTGGATTGAATACTGGATGGTCTTCTAAAGTTTCCATTTCTACCAAGAAAAAAATCATGCTCTGTTGTATTTGTTTTTATGTCTTTTTATTTTGCAAAGATGTTTTAAAAAAAGACAGCATTCCGTCTTTTTCCTTGTAGCCAAGTATTCAACACTTCCTATTTGGAATTTGTGCTAGAAGTCAGAGGCAATTTATTTCACATATACTAAAATGTTTTAAATAAATTAACAGATGTAGAAGGTCCAGAAAAACATCCTCACTAGAAATGAATACTCATGGAATTATATCCGCCTCACCTCCTTCTCCTTGAATGAGATTTTAAGGTATACATCAGAGGTTGACAAACTATGGCCTGCCGGTCAAATCTAGCCGGCTGCCTGTTTCTGTACATCCTATAAGCTAAGAATGATTTTTATATTTTTAACTGGTTGAAAAAAAAATATTTGGTGGTGGCATGTGAAAATTATATGAAATTCCCATTTTGGTATCTGTAAAGTTTTATGAGACCATAGCCATTCACGTACATATTGTCCATAGCTGCTTCTATTCTGTGACAACAGAGTTCAGTAGTTGTGAGGGTCTATATGGCCCACACAAGCTACTATATTTATTACTTGGCTTGTTGCAGAAAGTCTGCCAAGCCCACTATAAACTGGGATTTTTGTACACAAATTAAAAAGAGGCAATCTCCATGCTGGGAAAGCCAAAAAAGAAAAGACATTTATACATCTAAGAATTTGGAAGTGTTTACCTCTTTGAAATTTCCTTATTTTTTCTTGAGCCTCTTTTTGGCCTTGCTTGTTTTTTTCTAGTTTAAAGGTAGCTGCTTGCTCCTTTGCATCCAGAAGTTTTGCTGCAAGGTGCAAGTACCTTTCATTCTGTTTCAAATGAGATGATACAGAAATTTAAAGAACAAAATGAGTTAATCTATTGTCAATGTATTATATCAAACCTATGACCTTTTGATCTTATTCTTTGATCCAGCAAATCTACTTTTAGGAATTTTTCAGAGAAATAATACAAAGATGCAGATTTGCAGGTACATATACATAATACCGCAGTACTGAATGAAGAGGAAAAACTGCAAAACAAGTTTTTCTACAGAAAAAAACTAGTCGGCCATTATAAAAAGAAAATGAGATAGCAAGAGAATGAGGGTGATCCGTATGTAAAACTTCCTTGGCATGTTAAATAAAATTTTAAAACTACAGAAGAAAAAGTAAACGTGAGTTCATTTCTAAAATAAGAAAACGTCTTATTTTTATACATTTTATAAACACGTTTTGAAGGATTGTATAGGTAATAATATAATAATACTCATCTGAAAGTTATCTTCCTATAATCGCTTTCTTGTAGAAGATAGTAAGGGACATTAAAAAAAAAAGCCTCTGGGGAAAAGGGGTGTAATAAAACTTAAGGACTTAGCTCTGCTGAGCAGCCATTAGTTTAAAGTTAAACTTGAATTTCTGTTTTTTACCTTAGGTTAATAAGGGACAGGTGAAACGCATAATGTACAGGGTGAAGATAAGGGCATGTAGAATGCTGCTATGAAACACAACCGTTAAGATGAACGGAAAAGAGATAAACCAAGGCAGCACATGGAGCTGAATTTGGAGGCTACTCTGTGTAGCACACACACGACACACTGTTAACAGGTAGAAGGGTTAGCTATCTTCCCCTATTCACCCAAATCACACTCATTCTTTCATCACTCCTATCTCTGTCACGGATACCATCCCTCCACCTGCAAATCTCTTGCCATCTTTGGCTCATTAATCTTTATATTTGGCAAATCAATACTTTCTCTGGATTCTTGCTTTAAATGTTTCTGTTCCTTTCCAATTCCAATTTGGAGCCTTATTATTTCACAACTGAGGAAGTGCAATAGCTACCAAAATGGCTTCCCTATCCTTTCCAAATCACCTGGAACACTACCTAAATATTCCAAACCACCTTAACTAAACACTACTAAATCTGACCTAAAATAGCAAATTCTTCCTGTAATTTACCTGCCCCCAGGCTTCCAGTGGCTCTTCATATGAGGAAAAGTCTTTCTAGGCATCAAAATCTTCTGGTGTCCGCTAAACTCACCTGTTTACTCCTACCTGCCAGTATTCACCTACATTTTATGCTCTGTATATACTCATTTACTGTCTAATACCCTAAGGCCCCTTATGCAATTCCACCTCTGTACCCTGGTCACACTGTTTCACCCCTCTGGACCATCTTCCTTTCCTGCCCATGTGTACTCTATGCACCCTTCAAGTTCCACCACTCTTCTTTGCAGGCTTAACCAAATGCTCCAGTCAGAAGACACCTCTTCTTTGAACCTCAACGTAGACTTGTACTGTCCCAAATTCTTTTTGTTTATATTAGTTTAATACAGGCACATGGTTAAAAAAAAAAAAACAACTTACAGGATATAGAAGAGTCTAAAAAAAGAAGTCTCCCTCCCATTCTAGCACCCCAGTCCTAATCACTAATAATAGCTTTTTGTGAATCTTTCCAGATCATTTCTGTGCATATATTAAGAATGCAAATATATGTATATATTTTTCTCTTTTACACAAATGGGTTCATCATACTACACATGTTATTCTGCAACTTCCCTTTTTTCTTTCTTAACCAATTTTATTAAGGTCTGACTTATATACAGTAAAATGTACACATTCAGGTGTACAAGTGAATTGAGTTTGATAAATGTATATTATCCGTGTAACCACTATCATAATGAAGATATAAAACATTCCCATCATCTTCAAAAGTTTCCTCATGCTGCCATACTGTGAATCCCCTTCCCCTGCCCTTGGACTCAAGCAACCACTGATCTGTCTTTTGTCACTATAGACTGATTTTGTATGGATGACTTTTCTAGATTTTAATATAGTAATTACACATGGACTCATTTGTGTCTGGCTTCTTTCATTCAAGTATGTTTTAGAGAGTTGCTTGCATTGGAGAGTTGCTTGCAGTGTTTGGGTATTATGACTAAAAGTTGCTATGAACATTTGCATACAGGTCTTTTTTGTTGGCATGTTTTCTTTCTTTCTTGAATAAATACCTAGGAACGAAACTGTTAGGTCATTCGGTTAAGTGTATGTTTAACTTTGTAAGAAAGTGCCAGTCTTCCAAAGTGGGTGTACCATTTTACACTCCCACAATGTCTGAGTGTGCCCGTCATTCCATGCCCTCCCAGCACTTGGATTACTCATCTCTTTAATCAGAGCCATTGTGATGAAGATAAAATAGTATCTCATTGCAGTTTGTTTTCATTTCTCTGATGACCAGTGATCCTGAAATTATTCTTACATGTTTATTGGCCATCCATGTATCTATTTTTGTGAAGTGTCTGTTGTCCTTTTAAAACTTCTTTATAAATTCTACAGAAGTCCTGCCAGACATATGTATTGTAATATTTTCTTCCTACAACTCGTTTTCATTTAACCTTACATTTTTAGTTTGTCTTGTGATATCTAGGTTTTCTCTGACCAGACCACAGATTTCCTCTGTAAAGAAATGTGCCTTTCTTTTATTATCCAAGGAATTTAGCATACTCCCTACAAATGATAATCATTTAAAATATCTGATGATTATCTTTTTAAACATGGGAGGAATATAAGTAACAGCTACTGAGCAATTATTTTGTGCCATTTCTATTTTGTTTTTTGTAAATTTTGTTTAATCTTCACATCAACTCCTAGAGGTAGGTATTTCTTTAATTTACAAAGGTGAAAACTAAGTTACAGAAAAGTTAAATTATGTTGCCTATGAATAGCCAGCTAGAAGCCTAATATACATTTCTAACTCACAGGGTCAAATTTTTCCTCCTCTTCTAAACTTTTAGAATTCTCACTCTTTTCTTCTTCATTTTGCTGTTCAGCATACCGCAAGATCCATTCTTTCATATTTACTTCCAAATTTTTCTCTTCCTTTTTTGGCTAGAAAGGAAAAACAAATATCTGAAAAACCAAAGTTAGAAAAAGGTGTCAAGCTACCATCAAGTATCCCTGTTTTTACTATTTTCTTTATACTCAGAAACAGCAGACATGTAAGCCTCAAAAATCATCTTACATACTGTTCTGTGAAGGACAAATGAATTCAACATTACTTTAAGAAGTCCAAGCTTGCAAAATCCAAAAAATATGTTTTTATAAACAGGCAAAAAAAATAAAAGAACTGTTAAAAACTAGTGTTTTTCCTTAAAAACAGTGGTTTTCTGGGGATAATGCTTCCAGATTGTTTTTGTTTTGTTTTTAGCCTTTACTGAGATATAGCTGATACATTTAAAAAGTGTACAAATTTAATGTGCATATTAATATATCAGTTTTAGATTAGTTTATTATAATGTATATATAAACTCAATATTTTGATGATTTTGGATATACACATACACTCATGATCACTACAATCAATGTACTAAACTTATCCATCATCTCCAAAAACTTCCTTGTGTTCTTTTTTTCATGTGTGTTGGTGAGAGTGGGGAGTGGTGGCTGTAGTAAGAACACTTAACAAGCCGTCTATGCTCTGAACATATTCTAAAGTGCACAATATTGTATTAACTCTAGGCACTATCTTAAAAAGATCTCTAGAACTTATTCATCTTGTGTAACTGAAACTTTTAACAATTAAGCAACATTTCCCCACTTTCCCCTCTCCTCCTGAAGGGAGGTAAACGCCTCTGGTAAACACCATTCTATTCTCTTCCTCTATGAGTTTATTTTGGATGCCTCACATAAGTGAAATTATGCAGTCTTCATCTTTCTGTGACTGGATTATTTCACTCAGCATAATGTTCTCCAGTTTCATCCACGTTTATAGAGGTTTTACAATATGCAGAGTATTTTTTTTTTTAAGATTTTATTTATTTGACAGAGAGAGAAAACAAAAGCAGGGGGAGGGACAGAGGGAGAAGCAGGCTCCCCCGAGAGCAGGGAGCCTGACACGGGGCTTGATCCTAGGACCTTGAGATCATGACCTGAGCTAAAGGCAGACGCCTAACTGACTGAGCCACCCAGGCACCCCACGATATGCAGAGTATTTAAGTGTAATGCCCTAAAGAAGTACACCTTCTAGTATTCATGACTTTCTGTAATCCCCTTCCACACGTATTTTGGAGTTGGCCACATGACTTGTTTCAACCAAGGAAACATTAGCAGAAGTGATACAAGCTGGGGCTTATCATCTTGAAATACTTGCTCTTGGAAGCCAGATGCCATGCAAATCAGACCACTCTGTGACCACCACATATGAGGAAACCCAAGCTAGCCACAGGGAAAAGAGGAATGCCTGGCTAGCCCCCAAAGAAACCATTGTGGATATTCCAGCCTAAAAAGATACCTTGTGGAACAGAAGGACTAACCAGCTGAGCCCAGTACAGACTGTAGAATCTAAAGAAATTAATTGTTGGTTTAAGCCACTACTTTTTTGGGTGGTTTGTTATGCAGCAACAGATTACTGAAACAGTGATAGAAAAGCCTGGCAGAGCAATTAGTTATTTTTGATAAGCAAAAATGTTATTGCAACCTGGTATTTCTACTCATGAACTATTACATGTGTTTTCATTCTGATTTTATACAACTTTAAATGTTTAATTTCTTAAATTACCTTAATCTTAGTATCTTCTGTTGTTTTGGTTTTAGGCTGCAATGGAGGTGAAACAGTGGCTGGTATTTGAGGAGACTGGAATTTTGGCCTACTTTTAGGTTGCTGTTCTTCAAATTCTTGACTGAATCCTTCAGGAAGTGCATCTTAAAAATGGGAATAAAAAAAACCATTCATATGATACATAAAACATAACCATACACATTCATTAAACATGCACATAAACCCTGCCTAGACAAACAGCACAGAATTTTCTTCCATCCGTCATTTCCTAAGAATAGAAATCCTATGAACCTGGCTTTTTTGTCAAAGTAGGAGTGGAAACACTCATGAGATAGGTAGCCCACCTCTGTTTGGCCATTTATTTCACCCTCAATGTGTGAGACTTCTAAATTTTCAAAAAAAGATCTGAACCCTTCCCAACTCCTTGGTTGCCTGTCATAGTGTATGGTAAGATCCTTACTCAGTCATACAAGCAATTTGCAGTCCAGGTTCTTGCCAGAGATTATAACATTGGCCTTCTGGTTAAACAAATTTATCTAAAGCCATATGGCCCAAATTTCTGAACCCAAACCAGGAAACACAGCCTAACAGGTTACAGGCAGGCAAACTTTGAGAATTTGTTGTATTAAGTGCACTGTAAAATGACTACTGACAACTAAATGTACAAAAAAAATTTCTTCTTGCATGGACTACAATCTCTGAAAATATACTGCAAAGAGTGAAAAAGAGTAAGAACATTTGCAAAATAAGCAATTATAACAGTGAAAAAATTTAGAGCTTGATACAAATGTCACAAATGCTGAAATAATTTTGAGAAGGTTTGAGAAACCGAAAGAATTTTATGACAATACTACTTACCATCTGAAAGATTTAAACAGAGCCAATCCAAGGCAGAATGGAGATCACCTCCCTGTAAGAGCGTGTTAGTCATGGCATCTTCAATGTCCTTAGTCTTAAATGAAAATGCTTGTAAAGCCATGTATAAATCCTATGAAAGGGAAATGAAAAAAGGCATTCTATTTTCTCTCCTTTTATTACTCATTTTATTCTTCCACTCATTTTAAATCAGAAACTGATAACAAATTTTAATTTCAAAAATATGTTTTTTTCCCTTCTAGTTAGAAGAGTTAAATATGCTCACCAAACCGAGAATTGAGGAAAACCATTGATAAATTAAAAAAGGACCTGAAGACACTGCTCATATTCTTACTATTCAAAGATACTGTTTGCAATGTAGTATGTTTCCTTCCAGTCATTTTTCTGATTTTGTAAAAACAAATTTCACTTAATAATGTAACATAAGCAT
Organism: Callorhinus ursinus; assembly: GCF_003265705.2. Taxonomy (NCBI): domain Eukaryota; kingdom Metazoa; phylum Chordata; class Mammalia; order Carnivora; family Otariidae; genus Callorhinus; species Callorhinus ursinus. The sequence goes on along the minus strand of NW_027397085.1, from coordinate 20,319,589 downwards.
CTTCCCAAGTTATTAGAAACTCTTCATCACTTTTAATAGTTACATAATAATCCACTGGCTAGACATATCATAAGCTAATTACACAGTTTCCTATTGGTGATCACTTAGGTATTTTCTCTTTTTATTGTTTAAGTAGTGCTTTAATAAACACATCCATATATAAAGTAAAGCATCTTAATGTACTTTCTTAAAGCATGATCTTTAGAGCTGGGCAGAACTGGGTTCCAATCCAGACTCTGCTTACTCTGCTACTTACTAACAACCTCCAGCTATAGTGTCTGTAATCTTTTTCCAAACCCCAATTTCTTCATTTGGAAAATGGGGCAAAGTACCTTTTGGTATTGTGCCAGTTAAAAAATAAGCAAAGTGCCCACTACAGAGTCTAATATAATCTGGGGAATGTAATTTAATTTTCATACCATCATTTTAATGTGTGCTCTTGTATCTGGCCCAATTCCTTCCCTATTCTTGCTGACAGAAATGATCTACATGAAATCTCAATGGAAGCTGAAGAAGTCATTTTATCTCACCATCTCACATGTGGAGCTGTCTTAAAAAGGCTCCATTAAAAATAAGGAAGTTAAAAAAAGTTTGCAAAATACCTGTAATTTTTTGGCAGTAAGTCTTCCAGAAATCACTCCCTTGTCATTATTTTGCTTTTTATGCTCATTTATCACTCCAATAATTCTTTGCTCTAGTTTGTGATTAATTACCACCTGTTGAAGCCAAAAAGGTCATTATTAGAATCTAAATTATTAAATATTTAATAATTAGAAAAAAATGACAGAGTTTTCTATATCCCTGCCAACCAATACAAGGATTTCAGTGAAAATCAGATAAAATAATTATTGTATTTTATTTTTTTTAGTAATTATTATTTTTATTTTTTTTAATTTTTTTATTGTTATGTTAATCACCATATATTACATAATTCGTTTTGGTAATTATTGTATTTTAGACTACCATTCATTGGACCACATCTGTACCATATATTTTAGAAAAAAATGTGCCGGGGTGCCTGGATGGCTAAGTTGGTTAAGCGTCATGGTGTTAAGCATCAGCTTAGGCCAAGATCCCACGGTTCTGGCATTGAGCCCCACGTCAGGATCCCTGCTCAGCAGGGAGCCTGATTCTCCCTTTCCTCCCTGCTATCTCTCTCTCTCAAAGAAATAAATAAAATCTTTAAAAAAAAAAAAAGAAAAAGAAAAAATGTGACATGGAAAAAGCAACATATGGCAAGAAAAAATCCTTTGAAAAACCCTCTTGAACCTGCATGTCTCAAGACATTGTTCTTGGATTGCTATTGTTATGACTGATTCCTAAGCTTGATCCTAAACAAGCTTAATCAGAATCCTTGGAGATGGAGTCCAGAAATCTGTTTAATGTAGCACACAGCTTGAAAGAATGGATGCTACACTAAAAAGACCTCTAAGGTAAAAGTAAAAACTATATACACAGTAATAATTAGGCTACACAAATTCTTTTGGCTTTCAGGGTTTGATTCCTGTTTTTCCATTAGCCATTTTTGTCTTTAATATTTTTGTTCCATATGTTCTTTCCATATTTTTGACCTAAGAATACATAAACATCTACCTACAAAGAAACCACCCCTTGACTACATCTTTACTGAATGCCTACAATGAGCTATGTTCAAAAATATACTTCAGGAGTTCAGTCTAGCAGAGGAAACCTATATAAAAAGATAAACTGTAAACCAGCACAGCAATCATTTAAAAAGGCATATGAAAAAAGTAAGAAACCACAAGGAAAACTGCTGAGTTATGAAGGACTTCCTAGAGGTTCCAGAGGTGACAAATGGAGAAGGGGAAGTAGGTCTTTTTAAGCAGAGAGCCCACTGACAAAAGCCCGGAGTCATAAAATCACATGGGATTTGAGGGAACAATGAGATTTAAACTAAAATTTTAAGTGGAAAAGAATAATGGGGAGGAGGCTGGAAATGTACACCAAATCAGGTCTGAAAGGATGCATATGCTATCCTTAGAAATTTGGATCTTATCCAGATCTTCCTTAATTTCTTATGGGCTTTCAACATTATGTGTTATAATTTACTTCTATTTAGTACAGATCAGCAATTAACTATTACAAAAAATTTAAATACTCCATAATTTTCTTATATTTAATATATCTTCTTTTTCATTTCTCAAAGAGAACATTTCTTGAAATGCCTCAAAATCTCAGTACTCACTTTTAAAATAGATTTATCCAGATTAGCAGGACCACCAGAATCATTTGCAGAATTAAAACTATAAATTTTTGGACCTGTGTATAAAAGACAAAAAGTAGTCAAGGCAATTTAGTCATTGATAGCTATTACACTATTTTAATTTTCCTCTAAAAAATTGCTAAACATTAAATATTTGATTTCAGCTCTTTTTTCCCCACTTCACCAAGGAATCTACAATCTAGCAATATGGACTCTAAATTTTCAAAAACATTTTACCAATTAAATTTCTCTAGGTTAACCAGTTACTTACAAAGAGCAAAGGCTTGTACATTTTTTAAATTAAATCTATCTTCATCTTCGTATTTTCACAATCAGATGCTTTTCTGCCTGGTACTTGGCTGAAGTAAGACCTCTCAGAGGATATTAGATTCCTGGTAGAGACGATGGTTAATATTAAAGAGAAACACTCCCTTAAGGTAAAAATGAGGTGCCAGTTCCTATCATCTTCTATTCATAGAGTCCAAGGTTGCTGTATTAGTTTCCTAGGACAAATTACCACAAACTTGGTTGGCTGAATATAACAGAAATATTCTCTCACAATTCTGGAGGCCAGAAGTCCAAAATCAAGTTGTCAACAGGTCCATGCTCCCTGCAAGCTCTAAATAAGAATCCTTTCTTGCCTCTTCTGCCTTTTGGTGATCCCAGGAGTTGTTTGCCCTGTCTGCCTCTTTTTTACACATGGTGCTTCACATGGCCTTATTCCCTGTGTGTCTGTGTCCAAATATCTCTCTCCTTTCTCTAGACACTACTCATTGGATGATTTCACCTCAAGATCCTTGACTAATTATATCTGTAAAGACCTTATTTCCAAATAAGGTCACATTCTGAGGTTCCAGGTGCAAATGAACTTGGGGGGAGGGAAGGGGAAAATGCGACACTACTCAACCCACTACAGATGCCAACTCTGTTCCAGCCAACAGAAATGCTATGCGTATCATCAGTTCTCTAACAACGACCAACCAAGAAGGAATAAATAGTATTAAAAGGTACTTTCAAACCTTTGGTCTCATGATCTCCTTACTCTCTTAAAAATCAGTGACGATCCTAAATACTTTCTGTTCATGTGAATTATAACACTGATATATACATACTGTAAATAAAAAGGGAAAAATTTTAAATATTAATTCATTAAAAATAACAAACCTATGACCAGTTAATATAAACACTTTTTATGAAAAATAACTGCATTTTCCAAAATAAAAAAAATTGTTTTCCATTTTTGCAAATCTCTTAATGTCTGGATTTTGCATTCAATTTTCTGTAGTATTATCATGCAGTCATTGAAAAATACCACTATATCCTCATGAGAAAATAACTACAAAAATGACAACATTTTAGATTATGGAACTAGTTCTGATCTCACGGAGCCCCAGCCAGAATGGTCTCAAGAATTCCACAGGATTCCTTGAAACACACTTGGTGAACTACTGCTGCGTAAGAATAATCCTAGAATCTTATAATACCTACTTAGTCTACTCTTATATATCTCAAAATAAGGTGTGGTTTTTTTTTTTTTTTTTTTTTTTTTACTTTGAGAAACCTACACATTAAATTTAGAAGTTGCTTACTATGATTTTAAAGGTCAAGAACTTTGATCCTTGTTGACTTACAGAAGGGTATTCATTTTAAGATGCTAGTTAATATAATCAGGCATTTTAAAACAAAAGTTTTTGAGCATAACTATTTACATTTGGGCAGTCTGAACTAGAGACATTACTGGTTCCCTGAATTACTTCTATGCTAGAGTTATACAGAAAGTACCCAAGGCTACCTAGAGTATATGAAAAGATAGTGACAATTCTGGCACAGAATGGTTAATTTCCTTATCTTTTAGTCTTAGACTCTAATCTTAGTAACCTTCCTCATCAACTCATGTCAATAGTCATAAATTAGAGGACCTATCAGTAGTCCTTAACCATTTCTGTGAGGTTTCATTAGTTGCAGTAAACTTGTTCACAAATTTAGCATACTAATTAGAGTTTACAAGTCCCCCAAGTCATTGAGGGGACCCAATTATAACCCTTTTGGAAAAGATACAGATGGATGAGAGGTTTATTACCAAGACTATACTGAGAAGCAGTTCAAGGTTGATGTGTTACTGAGAGAGGTAAAACTGTAAATTCCTTTTTTTTTTGTTAGTAAAGACTGAAATAAGCAGTAAACTCTGAAGACAGCAATAAGCTCTCATTTGTCTCCTCCAACTATTCCACCTGAGATATCCAATGATACCACGTCTTTGAAGTCACTTTATACTGTGAACTTCCAGAGGGCAAATAAAAGAAAAGCTGAGTCTCCAGAAAATCGGGAGAGGAATGTACACCAATACTGGTGCACATTCACTGGGTGTCAAAAAGTGTCCCTAAAAGTGGGTATGTTTTTATTTTAATCAATATGCGAAATGAAGCAACAATGAGATCTTGCCTCAGAGGTATGACCGATTGAATCAAGTAAACCAGTAAGACTCTTTCTGTTTCAAATTCTTCTTAAAACATGTTCAATCAGCAAAATTTGAAGCTTTTTATGAGGCATTACCTCTTACAAATATCTATTATTGTCCCTGGAGGCATGCAGAGGCTACTAAAAAGACTGAACTTACTCAATTCCCTGAAACTGCTCTAATTTTCTATTGGGCGATTCTTTGGTCTCCTTTCCTGTCAGCTGTCAACCTTCAGAATGCCAGTCTAACAGCCCCCTACCACCAGATTCAAATGTGTTACTTAAGAAAAATTTAAGGCACCAGAAGAAAACAGATATTCAACCGTATAAACTAGTAACCCTATTTTCAAATGCAATTCTAAGTCAACAGGCCATGGTATAAAGATGGTTCCCATTCTTTTGCCAAGTAAGGTGCACAGGATTTATGAGCTATTTTCCTTGCTGCTTAAAGACCTTTTTCCATAAACTGTGGTTTTCCTTTTCACACAGAGTTACTGGAAATCTGACTGGAAGTAAGGATGTTAGTGTACTATATCTCTAAGGCAAAAGTATTATGGATTTCAAATTTATAAACTGTATTTCACAGAACACAACATATTATTGTCAAGAATATTACATTAAAGTTGAAGCACAGGGGCGCCTGGGTGGCTCAGTCGTTAAGGGTCTGCCTTCAGCTCAGGTCATGATCCCGGGGTCCTGGGATTGAGCCCCACATCGGGCTCCCTGCTTGGCGGGAAGCCTGCTTCTCCCTCTCCCACTCCCCCTGCTTGTGTTCCCTCTCTCACTGTGTCTCTCTCTGTCAAATAAATAAGATCTTTAAAAAAAAAGTTGAAGCACAGAAAAAGTGATTTCCTCAAGATGACTCAACCAATAAAAAAGCATCAGCCAAAAATCAATTTCTTATTGCCTAATACTCTTTCACAACACATTCCTTTTAAAATGTATTCCATTTTACATCACAGAGTGATTATAATGACCCACTATCACTAATACATTCACTTTGAGTTGCTACTGCTGGTGACAGGTGCACTGAGATACTCTGGTTTCTTTCTGACCAATAGTATACAACTGCAAGGGGATCCAAACCAGCCAAGGGATCCAAACAGCGATAAAATAAGATCCAGTCCTGGTCTTCATGGGGTAATTAAGCAACTAATTATCCAAATAAGCTCTGAAAGGGAGTACAGAGTATCTAGAGAATAGATGAGGATGAACAGATACAACTTGAGTAGTCAGCGTCTGTGAGGAAGTCCACACTGCCAGAACCACCTGACTAATGTGATCCTTTAAAAATGTAAACTAGCTAAAATCTCTCCTACATTTAATACCAACACAAGCCCCCGACACTCTTCTTGTTTTCTTGTAACATGCCAAGCTTACTCCCATCTTAGGGCCTTTGCTCTTGTCCCCTTAGCCTCAAACACTCTGTCTCCAGATTTTCCAAGAGCTGGATGCTTCCAACCATCTCAGCATAGAAGTTTTCCTCAGAGAAGCATTCCCTGTTCTTTTTTTGACACAGAGATAGAGCATGAGTGGGATGAGGGGCAAAAGGAGAAGCAGACTCCCCGCTGAGCAGGGAGCCTGATGTGGGACTCGACCCCAAAACCCTCATGACCTGAGCCGAAGGCAGACACTTAACTGACTGAGCCACCTGGGCACCCCAAGCATTCTGTGTTTTAAGCAAAAACAGACTCTACCACCCAATTTATTCTTTACCAAGTCACTGTTTTCTGCCCTTTGTAACACTTTTTCTGTTTTACTTGGATGACCCTGAAAAATATTTATCACGGTTTTTATGAGTTCACTCATGACATTACTCCCCTAGTGTTCTTTGCCTCTTCGGATTTCAACTCTCAGCTAGCTTTAAGGATTTTCACACATACAAGCCTTACAGTCATTAGTTCTCTCTCCCAACCAGTTCATGTGGTATTCCCAGTGCCTAAAATCTTGCCTGGCACATAGCAACAATTCAAAGATTATTTGATGAACAAATCAAATGAAAAAACAGGAGTGGAAGAATACTGAGAACTGTGCCAAGAGGCATTTCATGGCAGTAGTGATTCTTTACCTCTAGATGAGAAGACAATTTTGAGAAGTAATGCTATATACAATGCCTTGAACTTTTGAAAAGATAAGAGATGAAGTGGACTAGAACAGTTACCCTTACATTAGCAACTACAATAAGTTCAGAGATAATTTTTATATACACTGGTATACATATTTAGTTATAAAATATTTTCTACAAATTTAATAGATAATCTCTCATTTTCTCTCTCTTGATTTCTTAGCCTTAATTCCTCTGAATTTCTCCTTGCCTCTTATCCAAGAATATTTTTTAATGACTATATGCACGGCACCAGAACAGACACTGAGGTATATTAATACATATCCATGAAACAGTTCCTACCTCCTAAAATTTTGTAGGCTATTTCCTCACATACAACAGGCAAGACCTAGACATCAAAAAGAATGATTCAAGTAACAATGATAAATGAGCTGTGGATACAGAAGAATTCAAAAAGTAGTTGACATCTGGGATGGGTGTTACAGGATTTCGGAAGACAGTGTTTGGGATAGGTGGCATTCCATTAAGAGAAAATGGCAAGAATACCGGAGGAGAAAGTCAATAGCTGCATTTGGAACAATGAAAATACCCCAGATTTGCTATAGGTGAATATAGGAATTAGGAAAAAGGCTGGAAAAAGGGTCTCAGGTGCTAGGTGAATGGTACGGACTTTATCACAAAGTCAGTGAAGATGCTGTGGAAGAAACTGAGAAGTGCTATGAACAAAGCAGCGTCCAAGATGAATCTGATGCTTGAATGCAGGCCAAACTAGAGGAGGAAAAATAACAGAGTTGGGGAGACCCATCAGAAGGCTTTGCTGGTACTCCAGGAATTCATGAGTGCCTAGACAGGTGTGAACAGCACAGAAGAAAAGTGAAAATGGTGTACACAGAAGATAAATGAGTCAAGACTGAATGAAGCTGGGCAAGAGATTACACATGAGGAAGAAAGGAAGGCATTAAAAGTAACTATTGACATTGGATAAAGAGGAATGTGGAAAAAAAGAAACAAGGAAATCAAAAAAGCTAGTGTGGGAAGAAAAGAGTAGTTTAGTATTAGTGGAGTTAAATCTGAGAGGCTTGCAAAAGAGGACCAAAAGGTCCAAGTAAATATAGAAATGGCTGACTTGGGATTAGAATAGAGACCAGGACTGGACAGATTGAGGAGTCATGTACAAAGGACAAGACAGAATTAGTAATGGAGTACTCTCCTAGAACGGCTATAGAGTGAGAACTATACTGTCATAGACTAACACCTTTGGTGAGGGTCACATTTTGGAGCAGGAGAAATGGGAAGACAAAGATTAGAACAAATTATTAGAGAGTTGAAAGAATTCAGAAGAATATCAGGAAAAGAATGCAAAAGAGGCTGATTGAGAGTAAAGTGCTATAGAATAACAGTCGAAGAGAAATTCTATGTATCTGTATTTATAGGCATTATAACTTTGTAGTCAAAAATATTATAATAAATTGTAGGCAGCAGCTCTTTCTGCCCATGGGTCCCGTCCCCGTGCTTTAATAAAATCACCCTTTTGCAAGAAAAAAAAGTTATAATAAATTGCAGGGCAAAGAATTATATATCCACCCTCTATGTGAAAGTTTAAGGGCCAACTTCTTCAGTCTCATCCTCTCTTCGGCAACGCTTACATTCCAGGAGTGCCTCAAAGACCCAAGCTCCTTCCTCACTGAAGATCTTTGTACATGGAGTTCCTTAACTCTGCCAAGAATACTACTCCCCCCATTCTTTACAAGGTTAACACGTATCAGTCCTCCTAATCTCAGTTTAACTGTCACTTTTTCTAAGAGACCATGTATGACCCCTCCTCCTCCCAGGTAAAAATTAGGTTACCTTGTTAAATTTTCTTCCTTAGCTTTTCTTTGTGGCACTTAGTAAGTATGAAGCAATGTTCGTAGGATTATTTAATGCCTCTATCCGCCATTACATTAGCAAGGTCCATGAAAGGTGATGTGTCCATACTGCTCACCCCACCCATAACATCATGAAAGATACAGGGGTATCTATATGCACGATAAATGTGTTGGACGAATATTTCAGTAAAAACTACAAGCAAACAAGCTAAGCAGAACAAAACAGTACACCTGTTCATCTTTTGGAATCAGTTGTAATAGGGGCCCGCTCATCTGTAGCCGGAATCAGCAATCTCTTGTGTTATCAAACCAAATTGCACAGTACGCCAAAACAGCATGGTTATGGTAAAGCTCGGAGATAATTCCGCAATAGATTATACCCATATTCGGTGTGTTAGTACTGAAATTCTTACTACAGATTTTTCCATAACACATGAAAACACTACACCCCGGCTGAAAATGATAAGAAGAATAAGTACAAATGGGTCTGGCTCCAGGAGGTTAGAACTACACACCCTACCTCTGCATCAGCCTAGCTAGTTTAGGTGATGGCTCAAGACAGATCTCTGCTGAGACGGCAGCAAATGCAATTTTTATTCTGTTCTCGGAAGAAGAAGAAGGGGGGGGGTGTTAGGTGGGAGACGCCAGGCCGCAACAGGGCTACTGTCATAACTTGGGAGGCCCCAAAAGCTTACACTGACCTAGAACAAGGCCACCAGATAGGGAACTAGCAGCTCCAGGTGTGGGAGATAACAAATTTTTGAGACCTAGGGCCCGCCCAAGTTGCGCTGGCTTCTCCCTTAGAACAGCAGCAGCTGCTCAGGGTGGAAAGCCCGGAGCCCCAGGACCTTTCGTACCTTGCTTGACTCGGGGCTCCTTGGTGCTGACGGCAGCGGCGGAGGGCGGCCTGGCCACGGACTTCTTGTTTTGGGCCTCCCCAAGGGCTGCGGCCTCGGCGGATTTGGCTCTGGAAGCAGACACTGCGGCCCGGACCGCCGCGGCTCCCGGCGCCTTGTGTTTCTTGTTTTTGCCGCCCATGTTGCAGCTGTGGCAAAGAATGCCCCCGGTCAGATCCCGGAAACACCGCAGCACCGCCTCCAAGGGCTCTTCACATTCCCCGGGTCTCACACCGCCACCCTGCGTCCTCCATCCGGGCTTCTCGGGGCTGGGCGACCGCAGCCTTGCAATTGGACCGACTCACCACGGTTCCGCCTCCTCGCCGCCCTCTAGGTGCCTGCGGCGTGCCGGGCCGTGTCGCCACTCTCCCTCTTTAAGTCAGGAAGCTGGCCACCCAGTAGTGGTCGGAAAGGAAAAGTCGGAAGAGAAGAAGTCAGGGAAGAATTCTGAGGGATGGGGTTGTATGACTATTTTCTTTTGTCTCCTAAGGGCGACAGCTGAGGCTTCCCTTGGCGTCACTGTTGGTGCGCTCGCAGAGCATCGTGGGTAGGAGGGAGATTTGGTCTCCCAGCTCCGAAAGATGGCGGACGCCTTCGGGGATGAACTGTTCAGCGTGTTCGAGGACGACTCGACCACCGCGCCCGGAACTAAAAAAGACAAGGAGAAAGAAAAGGGGAAATGGAAGGGGCCGCCGGGGTCTGCGGAAAAGGGCGGGTAAGGAAGATGTCAGGAGGTTTTTTTTTTCTCTCTCCTCAATGCCGAGGGGGAGAAAATACAACGTTCTTTTGTAGAGCATGAGCAACTGGAGCGTACAGCGAGTGGCGTCGGGAAGTGTAGGGGTTTGGGAAAAATGTTGAAGGAGGAGAAAGGCTTTTGGTTTGGTGAATCGGGATTTTGGTGTTCCCCGGTGTCCGCAGGCAGCGTGAGCTCCTGGCACTACAATTCCTTAACGCCTAGGTTGCTGACTACCCTGGTGTGCGCCGTGGGGTCGGGACGGGAGGTAAGGTATTTCTTAGGTTTGTACCCCGCAATACCACAATGGCACAGTCTTTAATAAATGAGACTAATGACCAGTTCAGTAGAGTGTTAAGAAGCTTAGAAAACGTGACTTGGATTGACTTGGTACCGGCAAACAGCGGCAGGAGAGAGAAATCTAATCTCCATGCTTTCGCGTTTTTTGCCCATATAAAGAACGCGAGAGTGCGTACTACTGGGGTTGTGAGGATCAAGTGAGATAATATATGTAAAGCACCTATCTCCACGTAACGGTGCTTAGCACGTAATACATTGTCAAAAGCTGGTTATCGTTGAGTTTACTAAGAAAATTTTTAAAAAACTTACCGGTTCCTAAACATATATATAGACTGATGAATAAAACTACCTTAAAGTGTACGGAATTGTTTATAATAGAACAAGAAAAAGTTAATACGTGAACTAAAATAAGACGAATCTAAATACAAAAGTAAGATGGTTCATTGTTTATCAACAAAATTTAATGTTGACTGGGGGAGATACCAGGAGAGTAAATTAAATTACACATGATTTTGCTCTCAAGGAATTTTTAGTCCTGATAAAGAGAACAGGTACATATTTTAAAAGTTAGTAGATGATTGAGATAAAATAAGTTGTGTATACAGTTAATTGCTATACAGGTTCAGTAAAGAGATCTCTTTGTGTCATTCAGGGAGCCTTACATGCAAGAGGAAATGATTTGTTACTCGTGGGCAGATTTTTTTTAAACAAACTGGGATAGAGGGAGTGTTTGCTTGGGACAACAAGATAAAACTGAGAATAAAAATTGGTTTTAGACTGTGAAGGATCTTGAGTATCAAGCACGTTAATTTAAATTTCATTTTTAAACCCTGGTGAATAAGGTTTTTGTGTTCTTTTTTCCTAACTTGCTGATTGGTTAAGTAGAGTGGTAGTTTAGGAAAATTAACTTGGTAGTGGTTGTCAGAGTATATTGAAAGAGGAAAGATGGTAAAATAAAAGTAAGAAAGTAAATTAAGGAAGTATTTTAGCTTAGGAAACCAAAAGAATCTCAAGTTAGGAGGTGGCAGAAGGAAGGAAAAGGAAAGGTGTAAAATGTGAAGAAAAGTGACAGGCCTTAACAATGGAACAGGCCAGAACAATGGAAAGGGAGTCAAAAGAGAGAGATTTTGAATTTGGATATCAGGAAGAAAAAAATGTAAGGAAATTTACAGGAGCTTTTGATTTGAAAATGAAATTAATTTGACTTGAGACAAAGTGAAGTTACAATAGTATATCCAGATGGAGGTGTCCAGTGGGCAATTTTAATTAGGTTTTGGGCAAACCTCAAAACTGGAAGTATACATTTGGATGTTGCTTGAATTGGTACTGCTTGAGTTGGAGATCCCTTTGGGCAAGTACTGAAGACAAGGATTAGAGAAACAGAACAATCAGGAGTGTGAAGTGTCAGGTAAGTAGGAGTCAAGGTAGAAAAGTAGTCTTTCTCATTGAGTTGGAAAGAGTTGGGAGAGTTTCGGGGCAACAATTCAGGGAAAATGAGAAAGGAGGACAGGTTCTTGCGTTTTTTTTCCCCCCAAAGAGGAATAATTAATAGTTCCTGTAGTCTGAATGGGCAACTGTGATGTGATGAAGACAATACACAAGTAATTTCCGACTTTAGTAAATACTGTACTTCATAATTACTAGGGTAAAATTAATTCACTTTGTACTGTACTATTGGTAAGCAAGTGAAAGTTTGTAGGATACAAAAATTTAATTTACATTTTAATTTTACTAGGAAATACATGAACATTAGAGAAGGGAAATACATAAGAAAATATAGAACACTAGGGACTTAAGGGATTTTATTTACTAACATTTCTAGCTAGGTGTGGTTTTAGGAAAAAATCCAATTTGCCTGATTCCAACTATCACACTATAATAATTGTTATTCATATCATAATATGCATGATTTCTATCCAATTTAGGTAACATGGGGCAAATCGTGGAATTTAGAGAAACTTCTTGTGTATTTTATACTCTAGATCAAGTGGGTACTTTTAAGAAACTTTATATTATGAAAATTATTAATATATGGCTAGGGTGTGGGAGAGCATGGAGAGAGAATAGTATGAACTCCATGTGGGCGCCTGGGTGGCTCAGTTGGTTAAGCGACTGCCTTTGGCTAAGGTCATGATCCTGGAGTCCCCGGATCGAGTCCCGCATCAGGCTCCCTCTGACGCTCCCCCCTCTCATGTGCTCTCTCTCTCTCATTCTTTCTCTCTCAAATAAATAAATAAAATCTTTAAAAAAAAAAAAAAGAACTCCATGTACCCACACCATTGTCAGCAGTATCAAGTCAGGGCCAATCTATTCCTGCACCTCCCCGCCCCCCCGTTTTTTTTTAAATCAAACGCTATTCCTCATGTTATTTTTCCCTAAATATGGGATAGGTTGCATCTTACTGATAATGACTTTTTTCCTAGGATGGTTATCATGCCATTATTATACCCCAGAAAATTTACATTATTTCCTTAATATCATTGGAGATCTTGGAAATGTTATCTTGATTGTGGTGGTGATTTAGGAAACTTTACAGACTTTTTTTTTTTTAAAGATTTTATTTATTTATTTGACAGAGAGACAGCAAGAGAGGGAACACAAGCAGGGGGAGTGGGAGAGGGAGAAGCAGGCTTCCCCGCGGAGCAGGTAGCCCGATGCTGAGCCCGATGCGGGGCTCGATCCCAGGACCCTGAGATCATGACCTGAGCCGAAGGCAGCCGCTTAACAACTGAGCCACCCAGGTGCCCCTAGGATACTTTAAATATACCCTAATAAAGCCTAAAAAAAGATAAAGAAAAAAGAGTGCAAAGGAGTGCAACATACCAAATCATAAAAATCCATTCATCAAGAAACTAAACACATAATCATACACCCATGTTGGTCACCATTAGAAGTTCCTTAGGGCACAACTCATTTCTCTTCAAACTGATCAAGAATCAAGCATTTTCCTCCCTTTCTTCTGTGAACCATATTTCAGGGTAAACAGCTGATAGAATGTTCTTTTTTTATACATAGATTTGAGGTAATAAATGCAGAAAGGACAAAAATAGAAAAAAAATCACCATTTTGCTGGGGTGCCTGGGTGGCTGTCATTAAGCGTCTGCCTTCGGCTCAGGTCATGATCCCTGAGTCCTGGGATGGAGTCCAGAATGAGATTTCTCCAGTTGTCTCAAAGGTATTTTATTGTACTTGGTTTATTTGAATCAGGATTCAGACAAAGCTCCTACACTGTTTTGGTTGTTACACCCTTAAGTCTTATTCTACAACAGTCTCCCTCTTTTTTCCTTATGCCATTGATGTCTTTTGGAGGGATAGCTGAGATGAAGAGCCAGGTCCTTTGTCCTCTATAGTCTCTATAACCTGAATATGCTTTCTTAGGCTGTTATTTAACTAGCTCTTATATCCTTAAGTATTTACTGTAAATTATCCTTATATCTAAAGCTTAACTGTTTAGTGTAATATCTACTATGCCCCTGTAGGTGTTACACACTTAAACTGTAGCTAGTCAGAATTGATATGTGCCCTGAATGTGCAATACACACTAGATTTTGAAAACTTAATGTAAAAATATGCAAACTGCCCCATTAATTTTTATCTTGATATTGAATTGAGAGTATTTTTTATATATTGGATTAAATGAAATATATTAAAATTGACTTTAATGCTTTTAATATGGTTAGAAATTTAAAATTACATGTAAAGTTTGCATTGTATGTGTATATATTTATCAGTGCTGATAATAGTTAATTAGATTCAGGTTCTGTTTAGCTAGGAATAATACACAGTGCTGCTGTGTACTTCAGTTGCATTACATCATGAGACATATGTAGTTTTTAAGATGGATGAGTGGGTTAAAATAGATGAGCCTTATCCCTCTTCAGCTTTTCACATAATGGGTTTAGCATGATTGTTGCCTTGCTCCATTATTTCTGTGGTGGTTGGCAAAATGGTGATTTTTTTTTTTTAAAGATTTTCTTTATTTATTTGACAGAGAGTTAGCAGAGCAGGAACACAAGCAGGGGGAGTGGGAGAGGGAGAGAAGCAGGCTTCCCGCTGAGCAGGGAGCCCGATTAGGGGCTCCATCCCAGGACCCTGGGATCATGACCTAAGCCAAAGGCAGATGCTTGATGATAGCCACCCAGGCACTCCAGCAAAATGGTGATTTTTTTTTCTATTTTTGTCCTTTCTGCATTTATTACCTCAAATCTATGTATAAAAAAAGAACATTCTATCAGCTGTTTACCCTGAAATATGGTTCACAGAAGAAAGGGAGGAAAATGCTTGATTCTTGATCAGTTTGAAGAGAAATGAGTGTGCCCTAAGGAACTTCTAATGGTGACCAACATGGGTGTATGATTTTGTGTTTAGTTTCTTGTTGAATGGATTTTTATGATTTGGTATGTTGCACTCTTTTTTATCTTTTTTAAGCTTTATTGGGGTATATTTAAAGTATCCTAAATCACCACCACAATCAAGATATCATTTCCAAGATCCCAAAAATGCTGAATGCCTTTTTGTAGTGTATCCCTCTCTCCAGCCCTGCTTCCAGGCAACTCCTGATCTTTCTGGCACTGGAGAACAGCTTGCATTTTCTAGAATTCAATTTAAATGGAATACAGCAGTGTATATTCCTTTTTTGCCTGGTTTCTTATATTCAGTGCTTTGGAGATTCACTCAGTTGAGCTGTGTATCTCCAGTTCCTTTTGTTGCTGAGTAGTGTTCAGTTTATGGATAACCATATATGTTTATACCTTCATCTTTTGACACTTGAATCTTTTGTGTTAGTATTTTTTGTTACTCCTACCAATGAGAACTCTTTAAACTGGTTCTTTTGACAAGCTTAGTCAGTCTTTGATAGCTTTTGTGCTTTTTGGCAAAAGATTTTCTAGACTCATAGTATACATTTTCAGTCCCAAACCTGGAATGTGATCTCTCCAAAGGGTCTCTAGTTCCTTATAGTGGGAAATGTTATTTGGTGCTTAGCGTGCTCATTGCATCAGGATTTAATTGCTTTTAGGCCTTTAGAGTGGAAGGAACTGGGGAATCACTGTTATTAGAAAAAATAAAGTTCATACTGACTGATGATATAATTAATATTACAAGGTTTTATTTGGCTTTGATTTTGATAATTGTATCCTTTTTTTGCTGAAAATCTTCATACCTAATGATAATTACATAATTAGACTTTTTGTATTCTTATAATAGTTAAAAAATAACAATACATAGTAGTATTGCCATTCAGTATAGAATATTCAATAGTGGTTCTACTATGTGGTTCTTTTTGTCCTTAGAAAAAAATACATCACACTGACAGTGAAAATGCTCTTTAGTAGTTCCTTTTCTAAATGTTTATGCTAAAAATTTGATACCTGTTGTGTTCATTTGTTTCAGTTTATTTTCTGCTTTTAAGGATTGCTAAGAATTGAATTTTTTTTTTAAAGATTTTATTTATTTATTTGACAGAGAGAGAGAGAGCCAGAGAGGGAACACAAGCGGGGGAGTGGGAGAGGGAGAAGCAGACTCCCCGCTGAGCAGGGAGCCTGATGTGGGGCTTGATCCCAGGACCCTGGGATCATGACCCGAGCCGAAGGCAGACTCTTAATGACTGAGCCACCCAGGCACCCGTAAGAATTTAATTTTTAAGAAATTATGTAAAACATTATTATTTTACAGTTCCAAAATCAAAAGTATAAAACAGTACATTCTTGCTTTTACCCTTGTGTCTTCTGCCCTGTTCTTTCCTCCCCTTGAGTTTTTGGTTTCTTTTCATTTTTCTTTCTGAAAATGCACATGTGCACGTGCATGTCTGTGTCTGTCTTCTCCACTCATTGTTATACAAAAGATGCCGTTTAAGAACTGTTCTTCATCAGGGCGCCTGGGTGGCTCAGTCGTTAAGTGTCTGCCTTCGACGCCTTCGGCTCAGGTCATGATCCCAGGGTCCTGGGATGGAGCCCCTCATCGGGCTCCCTGCTCTGCGGGAAGCCTGCTTCTCCCTCTCCCACTCCCCGTGCTTGTGTTCCTGCTCTCGCTGTGTCTCTCTCTGTCAAATAAATAAATAAAATCCTTTAAAAAAAAAACAACAACTGTTCTTCATCATTTTTCACTTAACATGATGAAATAGACATAGGTCCATGTTAGTATATAGAGCTCTTTTTTATAGCTGCATGGTTGTAATTCCTTATGTGGATGTAATGTAGTTTATTCCATCAGTATTTTAGTAGACATTGGGTTATTTTCAGTTTTTCACTATTACAAATAGCCTTGTACATGTTTGTCTTTTTTTAATTTTTTAAGATTTTATTTATTTGACAGAGACACAGTGAGAGAGGGAACACAGCAGGGGGAGTGGGAGAAGGAGGCTTCCCACCTGAGCAGGGACCCCGATGCAGGGCTCGATCCCAGGACCTTGGGATCATGACCTGAGCCGAAGGCAGACACTTAACGATTGAGCCACCCAGGCGTCCCTTTCCTTTTTGATTTTTAAAATTATTTTGCCATTTTTCTTTGGAATAGATTCCTACAAGTGGAATTACGAGGTTAAAGGGTAAATGTATGTCATTTTGCTAGGTTTTGCCAAATTCTTCACAGGAGAGGCACCGTTTTGTGTTTTCAACAGTGTGGCAGGCAGAATGGTGCCTCTCTCTTCTCCCCCACAGTGAGGTCCATGTCTCAGTCCTGAGAACAAGAATCAGAATTAGAAAATTAACACCGATACAGTGTTATCTATCTACAGACTTACTCATGGTTTGCCAATTGCTTTAATATCCTATATGAGCAATGGATTCTGTATGTCTAGAAATAACATTTTCATGCAGTTTCAGTAAATGAAAAAATTACTCTTCTGGGTACTTGACTGGCTCACTCGTTAGAGTATGCGACTCTTGATCACAGGGTTGTAAGTTCAAGCTCCCCACTGGGTGTAGAGATTACTTTTAAAAAATAAAATCTTGAGAAAAATAATAAACTTATTCTTAAAGAGTAAGCCTGTTATCTATGACAATTTATTTCCATCCTTCTGTTTAACTCAGGTGTTTAAAGTGTGCAAGTTCTACATGTGACATACATACCAACCTATAAGAGAAATAAATAATTGGAGACCTAAAAGTCTAACATGCAGTAATGAATAGTAGAGGTCTTCTGAAGGAAAGTGTTCTACTATAAATTTAGGTTTTAAGTTTCTCAAAGTTATACAAACTAAATTTTTTTGTTTTAGGGTTGTCACCAGCTGCTAATAAGTTTTAATTGTGATGGTTTTATTGATGCTTACTAATTCAAGGATAGAAGAGTAGAATGTTAGAACTAGAGGAATCTTAGGTATCTTCCAAATGTCTTACTTTACTGAGGCCCAAGGATATTGATGGCTTGTCCAATTGAGATTCACATAAGTAGTCAGCAGCAAATATGGGATAAGAGTGAACACCTTTCCAACTAAGTTGGTAGTAATAGGATTTACAAATTTCAGATTTTGCTAAGCGTCAAAGAAGGAACTTTGTTATGGAAAGATTGTTAAAGCATACAGATCGTTACTATTTGTTACTCTTTAAAAAAAAAAACTTTTTAAGTAAAACATAAGAGAAATGTAAAAGTCCATAAACTGAATTTTCATAAAATGAACATACTGATGTAACCCCCATTTGAGACAAAAAATAGAGTCAGACATCCTTCTTTTCCCCCCAAAAAAGTGACTATCCTGATAACATATTAGTTTTTTTCTGTTTGTGAATATTATGTAAATGGAATCATTCAGAATATATACCTTTGTGTCTGACTTTGGCGTAGCATTGTTCATGAAATTCATGATGGTAGCTATCTCAAGTTGAATGCGGAAAGAGATGCAGACTCCAGATGCATTCTCTTAAGACAGACATTAAAGAGATTTGTAAAAATATAAAACAGTGCCACTCTTCTCATTTTGAAAATACTTTTTATCAAGTGTTATTTATGTTAATATTATGGTTTTGTTATTGCTATTTTAAAATGAAATAAGTAAAGAGGGGTGCCTGGGTGGCTCCGTTGTTAAGCATCTGCCTTCGGCTCAGGTCACGGTCCCAGGGTCCTGGGATCGAGCCCCGCACTGGGCTCCCTGCTCAGCAGGAAGCCTGCTTCTCCCTCTCCCACTGCCCCTGCTTGTGTTCCCTTTCTTGCTGTGTCTGTCTTCTGTCAAATAAGTAAATAAAATCTTAAAAAAAAAAATAAAATGAAATAAGTAAATATTTAAAAAATTCTCAATTTTAATATCTGATGTGGTAAATACCAGTAGGTATAACTACATAAACAAAATACCTTGAAATCCTCCGTCATTTTTAAGACTTGTAACAAATTCAGAATTCAAAAATTTGAGAGCCACTGATTCAGTATAGTCTAATTTATTTTCCCTGTGAGTAATTATTTTGAGCTTGTTTTCATATGCTTACTGGCCATTTGGATATCCTCTTTTGTAAAATGCCTGTTCAAGTCTTTATTATCATTTATTTATTTTTAAAGTTGTAATCTCCACCCCTGTATTTTATTTAGATATATGGCTTTTGTCAGTTATATGTGGTTCAGATGTCTTCTACTCTGTCTTGCCCCTTTGCTCTCTTAATGATATCTTTTGATTAACAAAAATTCTTAGTTTTAATGCACTCCAATTTATCAGACTTAATTTTTTGTTAATAATTCTGTGTCCTATTTAGTAAAACATGAAAATACTCGTTTTATCTTCTAGAGGCTTTGTTTCACCTTTCATAGTTAGATCTAAAATCCACATGTAATTGTTTAATGTAACAAGCATGTAGGTCAGATTGAATTCCTGTCTGGATATCTAGTCCACTAATACCATTCATTGTCACTACTTTTGACCAATGAATCCAACCACAAAGAAAAACTTTTCTCTTTAATAGTAATATCATGGGACAAGCGAAAGCATTAAATTTTTATTGAAGGTGCTCATGTAAATAAATGTTTAACATTGCTTTAATTTATAATTTTTAGAAGTGTGTTAATTATGTTAATGTGAGCTGTAGAATATTTTTAAAGCAAAATTTACAACAAAATATGAAATGTCAAAAGAGTACTGTTCAGTTCTTTTTTAAATTTAAATATGTTAGTCACTGTTCATAACATCATTAGTTTTGGATGTGATGTTTCATGATTCATTGTTTGCATATAACACCCAGTGCTCCATTCAGTACGTGCCCTCCTTAATACCCATCACCCGGCTAACCCATCCCCGACCCCCCTCCCCTCTAAAACCCTCAGTTTGTTTCTCAGAGTCAATAGTCTCTCATGGTTCATCTCTCCCTCCAGTTTCCCCCCCTTCATTTTTCCCTTCCTACTATCTTCTTTTTTTTTTTTTTAACATATAATGTATTATTTGTTTCAGAGGTCTGTGATTCATCAGTCTTACACAATTCACAGCACTCACCATAGCACATACCCTCCCCAATGTCTGTCACCCAGCCACCCCATCCCTCCCACCCTCCACCACTTCAGCAACCCTCAGTTTTCTGAGATTAAGAATTCCTCATATCAGTGAGATCATATGATACTTGTCTTTGTCTGATGGACTTATTTCGCTTAGCATAATACCCTCTAGTTCTATCCACGTTGTTGCAAATGGCAAGATTTCGTGGGGGTTTTTTTTGATGGCTGCATAATATTCCATTGTGTGTATATATATATATATATATATATATATATATATATATATATATATATACCATTTTATCCATTCATCTGTTGATGGACATCTTGGCTCTTTCCATAGTTTGGCTGTTGTGGACATTGCTGGTATAAACATTGGGGTGCATGTACCCCTTCGGATCACTACCTTTGTATCTTTGGGGTAAATACGCAGTAGTACTGTCCAGTTTTATTAGGGTATTCTGGGCTTTAGCCAGTTTTGATTTGTAACATCTGCTTGCATGACTTTCTATAAATGGCATCTATTATATATGGAATAATTTATAAAATCACTGGAAGGAAGAACTGGTACTGCAGAATTGATTCTAAACCATTTACGTTTCAGGAAGCGTTTTGATGGTAAATTGCAATCAGAGTCAACTAATACTGGAAAATCCAAGAGAGATGCAGATTTTGAGGGCACAGATGAACTGATTTTTGGAAAGAAGCCTAGGGTGGAGGAATCAGTAACTGAAGATTTAAGGTAGTATTTCCATTGTCATAAATGTTAGTAACTCTTAGATGGTTGCATGAAGTCTGGAAAATTACTTATATGTTGCTACTTTATAAAAAGTATTTGTTGAATTAAAGAAATGAAAAATATTTTTTAGTTATATTCATACAAAAATAATAGAATATCTGTCTAAGTTTAGGGAAATGGAAGACAATATAGAAAAGATTTATCTTTTACTATTTTAGAACCCAACTTTGAGAAAGAATCCTGAAGCCTGATTTTTTTTTTAAAGAAAAATACCCCCACATTTCCTTTATTTGTTAATCTCCCAAGAAGAGGATCACTGAGAGTAGAATAAATGGAAAGAATAAAACAGACCCAATGGAAAGTCTAAGTGAGAAGGAATATTAAGAGGAATTCTTACATGTTGCAATAGAGTGGCTGTGAATCTCAAGACTGCTATCAGTGAGGGAGACCCATGGATATCTGTGACTGAAATAGCTGGTATTTCTCTTCTAGAAGAGAAATAGAATTTGATACCACTTACTTAGGTTGATCCGTTTGTTGCGGTGATGAATCTTCACAGCTTTGCTTCTCTCTTCTTGTTATGCCATATTTTGGCTTGGCACTACCCTGAAGAATTTACTCTTTCTGTGAGTTTTTTAAACCAGTTAGCTGTTGTAGCTAGCAAATAGCTACTATTAATGGAGGTAGATGTGTCACTGAAATATTTCAGATGCACCGTTTTCCAAAGCTAGTGTAATAGGTTACAATATAATATTGGCAACTTAAAATCATTGTTGCTTATTGTAGTAACCCTTGGGTTTTGTCCAAAGTATGATTTTTTTCAGTTTATCCACAGTCCTGTCCTTTTCAGAGTCTAAACAGAACCTAGATAAGAACTTAGGATTTTGAAGAGAATAGGGAACACTTCTATAAATTATAGCAATGTCTTTATTAACCTAGTTTATTTTGTACTCTCTATCATGTAATGGTTTTTATAACCAGCTTCATGTTTTGAAATGCTTTGGAGGGGTGCTTTTTTTTTTTTTTTTTTAGTTACTGGAACTAAGCTGGTACAGTTCTTTGAATAATCCATTTGGCATCTGCACTCTATTTGTAAATGTAGATGTTAACTTATTATTTTGAATTCTCAGCATAGATTTGAGTAATTGGAAAAATTTTTTGAATATTCTTAATAGCAGTTTTTTTCCAGTTTCAATACTGATAATTGGGCAGTGTCATTTTCCTTAACAGTGCAGACTGGAGGCTTATTATCTAATTATAAAAAAATAATTTCTTTTAACGTAACTTAAGTAATTTTTTTTTTTTTTTTAAGTTTGGCAGACTTGATGCCCAGAGTCAAGGTACAATCTGTTGAAACTGTCGAAGGGTGTACCCATGAGGTAAGCACAAAGAATATATAGGAAGTTGGTGTTATTGTTGGGAGTTTGCTTTTAGCTGTCTGGTATTGATCATTAGCAAGCAGTTTAGTCTTAGGGGCTTTGGAAACAATGATAGTTCCTGTGGGAAATATAGTCCAGTGGAAGGAGCTGGGGCTTTGTATTCTAAACTGAACTCAAATCTTGACACAGCATTTTATTTACAGTCTTAGATTAATTTCTTAACCTTTTTGACATTGTTTTTTTAATTTTAAAATTTGGAATAATGTGATTTACCTCATGGGGCAGTTGTGAAGATTATAGAAGAAAATTAGCATAAGGGACCTGGCACAGAGTAGATGTTCAGTACTCCTGAAGTCAAGTAACAGTGCCATTTTACAGGTCACATGCTTTTTCATTTCTTGCTTTTGTTAAATGATATGTTGTCATTTCATTATTCGCCAGAAGGTGGTAGTCTCTGATAGCTTTAGTAACCCTTTAGAAGTAAGAATTTATAAATATTAAGGACATGAGGGAACTGTAACACAGTTACTAAGCCTTCTGTCTTTACAATATGACCTTAGAAGTTATTGCAGGAAATTGGTAAGTCTTATTAAAAGTCTTTATTGAGTGAGCAGAATAATTCCAAATTGAGAAAAATGGCTTTTGACAGACATTTAGAACCTTGTTTTTAAAATACCTGTTCTTGGGGTGCCTGGGTGGCTCAGCGTCTGCCTTTGCCTCAGGTCATGATCCCAGGGATCTGGGATTAAGCCCCACATCGGGCTCCTTGCTCAGCGGGGAGTCTGCTTCTCCCTCTCCCTCTGCCTTTCTCCCCAGCTTGTACTCTCTCTCAAATAAATAAAAACTTAAAAAAAATCAAAAAAGTAAAATATCTGTTCTTCTGCACTTGTTTTCATAAGTTCTTTTATGTTCCTTTAGAATAGCACTTAGCTTGGCATTTGTAATACCCATGTGATCATTCATTCAGTACTTATGTTAGACCCTATTCAAAGCTCTGGTCTTAAAAAGATGGCAAGGGGGCACAAAATTTGCTCTTTAGAGGTCAAAAGTTCTTTCTTTCCTTCACAATTCTCTGCAATCCCTCCTCTGTCACTTCTCACTTTCTGCAGCTAACTTTACCTTTTACTTCCTTTAGAGGCTGGAGGGTATCAAGTTGGAGTGTCCTCTGTTTATAACCTCCTTCGCCATGCCTAACACCTGTCACATCCACTCAAAGGAAAAGGCAATGCTTGTTTTGCCAGTGTTCTTGTTTGTAACTTGTCTTGCTTTCACAAAGACTTAGATCATTCCATTTTCCCTTGACTATTTCTAGCGTCGAATCTCTTCTCTATTTGCCCTTTCCTATCAGCATATGAATATTCAGAAGCTTCTTTTATTCTGGGTTGCTTTACAGCCACTATGTTGTTGTGGTTTCCCCCCCCCCATTTTGTAGTCTTTAATTCAGTATATATCTTTTGAATGCTGGGAATATTGTACTATTCACTGAGTATAAAGAGATAAAAGAGATGTAGTCCCTTTTCAGAGTTACTTTTGAGTGCTCTGCTAGGAAAATCCCTGCTAGACTTTCTAACTTGCCATTCATTTTTAAATATACCGCAATTAGATTTCTTCTCCGTTTCTTCCAAACTGCTGTGGCAAAAATCACCAGTGACTATGTGGTAGGTTTATTTGATTCTTGATCGTTTTGCTGGTTTTCTATTTTTCTGACTCCTTAGTATCTTTCCTGTCATATGTTTGTCTTACCCAGACTGTTTTCAGAAAATAAAAACAAAAACTTTGATTCTCATACATGTGACAACACAATCTATTGTTATTTCTTCTGTTAAATCTTAGAGAAGTTAAAATCTTAATTGCTCCCCACTGATGTTCTTTGTTCATGTCATAGAAAGTACCAGGAGAGATGTGAGAAAGCCACTCAGCTCATCAGATACAGCACTATAAGTTGATCATATTTGATGGGAATCATACCATGATCTGGGGTCTAGGCTTCAGATTTCTAGATTTAGAAATTTGATTTTGTCAGTTTACCACGGTTGAGCTTTGTTGGATAGACTCACTTTGATCATATTCGTAAGAGATGGAGGTATCCAAAAGCATGACATTTCCTGAAATTTAGGATAAGTAGTTGTCTAACAAACTACCTGGGAATCGGAAACTATTTAGAAGTTTCTTAGAGTCCTAATAAAGGGGAATATATAGTATTAAGGGAAAGACTAATGAAAACTGTTCTGTCCCCTGGAAGTATTCATTCATTAGTAAAAACACTTGGTAAGTTACTCTTTCTTAATGTGTGCAGGATAAAATACCAAATTCTAACTCTTGCCTCCCCTTTATGATTCCATTTAGAATGTCACATTTCTTCTAACACATTCATTATACTGGGTATTATTCATTAGATTTCATAATTTACTGAATTTCACTTTTCTTAATTATAATCAGGGTCTACTTGGTCCTTTTTTTTTTTTAAGATTTTATTTGTTTATTTGACAGAGACAGTGAGAGAGAGAACCCAAGCAGGGGGAGTGGGGGAGGGAGAAGCAGGTCCCCCTCCGAGCAGGGAGCCCGATGTGGGGCTTGATCCCAGGACCCTGGGACCATGACCTGAGCCAAAGGCAGACACTTATCAACTGAGCCACCCAGGCACCCCCTACTTAGTCTTTTTTGAAATACTACCCACATACTGTGATTATAATGTGATTATATATATATTTATATATGTGTGTGATTGTAAAATCACAGTGATTTTGAACTGCACAGGTCCACTTAAAAGTAGGTAGTTTTTTATAAACACAGTACTATAAATGTGTTTTTTTATAAACACAGCCATGATAAAAAAAAAGCATCATGTGATGAGATTTTTAAAAATGAAAGTAATGATTTTCCACCTTTTTAAAGTGTTTTTTATAAACACAGTACTATAAATACTCTTTTAGGATTTTCTTAATAGTCTTTTCTCTAGCTTACTTTATCTTAAGAATACAGTATATATATAATATATGTGTTAACTATGTCATCAGTAAGGCTTCTGGTTAACCGTAGGCCACTAATAGGTAAATTTGGGGGGAATCAAAAGTTACACATGGATTTTCGACTGTGCAGAGAGGGGCTGGGGGAAGTTGTTGCCCCAAATCCTGTCTTGTTGAAGGGTCAGCTATAATCAAGTTGGAAATTTACCCACAATCTCTTAGTATTTCTAAGATGGGAAATTTCATGTAATACTTGCTTATTGAAGTATTGTTCCTATAAATTATTTCTAATCTTTGTGTGTACTTTATTTTGCCCCTGTGGGTTTATTTACTAAATGGTTTAATTCTTGGGAATTTAGATACATTATGAACTGCTCTCCAGATCTTAATTTTCTGTTTTAGGAAATAGTATCATTTTATTCTGCATAGTTTTCTTTCATATAGGAACATCCCTTTTATGTCCATTCAGCTTTTTTGAGCTTTCATTAGTATCAGGCTGTGGAAAATACAAAGATAGCTAGGATAGGTCCTAGACCTTGATAAACACAATTTCTTCAGGAAGATAAACTTAAAAGGTTTTAATTACATTACCATTAGATAAATAGAGGTAGCAGTTTTTTGATTATTCTAGCTTTAGTACTTGTTATTAAGGGAAGTTATTTAATTTTACAGTGTCTAAGACTGTATCGAACACTATCACTTGTATTTTTCAAACTGTCATCAATTATGGAGTGTTGAATGTATCAGTTCTCCAAATAGTAAGTTGGTGATTTTTTTTTTTTAACATCAGGTTGCACTTCCTGCAGATGAAGATTATTTACCACTTAAACCTCGAGTTGGAAAAGCTGCAAAGGTCTGTACGCTAGACAATACAGTTTGTACAGTTCTGTGTCTCTTTTCTAAAAGTCTTAAAGATAAACTCTTATTTATTTTTTTTTAAGTTTTTTTGTTTATTTGACAGAGAGAGACAAAGCGAGAGAGGGAACACAAGCAGGGGGAGTGGGAGAGGGAGAAGCAGGCTTCTTACCGAGCAGGGAGTCTGATGCGGGGCTCGAACCCAGGACCCTGGGATCATGATCTGAGACAAAGGCAGACACTTAATGACTGAGCCACCCAGGAGCCCCTTAGATAAACTCTTTCAAATGAGATTTTTATACTTCCCAGTGTATATAAACCAAGAAGAAGCCACCTGAAGTCAAATATAAGAAGCATATCAAAAAAAAAGCAAATCAGTAAACAGCCATGATAAAAAAAAAAAAGCATCATGTGATGAGATTTTTAAAAATGAAAGTAATGATTTTCCACCTTTTTAAAGAACCAAATGAAAATTATCAGCCTTTGGTAACATGAGAAAAAGCATGTGTACAATAAGTTATACATACAGTTTTGGGAGTTTAACAAACTTCTAATGAAACTTAAACTCTAATACTTGTATTAAATGGATTTTGAAGTTCTGATAGAACTGAAATGATTAATGGAAATTTTCCAAATCATATTTTCTTTAAATGAAGAAGGCAGAATGATGGATTAAGTATGAAATCTTTAAAGTCTAGTAAATGTGTATTACTCTGCCTCTGCTGAGTGAACTTAAGTGAGAGACTGCTTTTCAGAGCTTCAGAGTTCTCATCTGTGAAAGGAAAGAATACCTATTTTAGGGGTTGTTGTGAAGGTTAGTAATAATAATATATGGAAAATGTGTTGCACAGTGCCTACCACAAAACATGTTGTTGATAAATGGTAATGTTACTATATTGTAACTAATGTGTTGCAATTAGCAAAGTTAGTTGAAAAGATTATAGACAGCAGAACTAACTTCTTTGCTGTTTAGTTAAAGGTGTTTTTTTACTCAAAACATGTTGTTGTTAAATGGTAATGTTACTATATTGTAACTAATGTGTTACAATTAGCAAAGTTAATTGAAAAGATTATAGACAGCAGAACTAACTTCTTTGCTGTTTAGTTAAAGGTGTTTTTTTACTCTTCCTAATTTTCTCTATTGGGTGGTATATTTCCTAAATAGAATCATAAAGAAATGCTCCCAGAATACTTTTGGGGGGTAGCATCTCTTGATTTTAAGTGTGTTCTGATATGGTTAGATAATTTTCATGCAGATATTATTATTTTCTTTTTATAGGAATACCCATTCATTCTTGATGCTTTTCAAAGAGAAGCCATTCAGTGTGTTGATAATAATCAGTCTGTTTTAGTATCTGCACATACATCAGCAGGAAAAACTGTATGCGCTGAGTGAGTAGCTTTTCTATTTAAAGGAAATTTTAGGTCTGTTAATATTTGCTTTATATATGTAGGTGTTCCTTTGTTGGCTTACAATCTTACATCCTCTTGTTGGAGTGACACTTTTATTATTATGTAATGTTGTTCTTTATCTCTTATTATAGTCTTTGTTTTAAAGCCTGTTTTGTCTGATAGAAGTATGGTTTCCCCAGCTTTCTTTGGGTTTCCATTTGCTCGGAATATCCTTTTCCATTCCTTCACTTTGAGTCTGTGTGTGTCCTTACCATCTGAAGTGAGTCTCTTTAGGTAGCATGTAGTTGAGGGTGTTTTTTAATCCATTCAGCCACTCTTTCTTTTTATTGGAGAATATAGTCTGTCTGCATTTAAAGTAATTACTAATAGGTATGTACCTATTGCCATTTTGTTAATTGTTTTCTGGATGTCTTACGCTCCTCTGTCCCATTCTTTTCTTGGTCTCCTGCTTTTTAAATGAAATTTTAAAACAACTGTTTCTTATATTACCCTTTAAAAGTTTAAGTTTTTCTGTTTGATTTCTGTAAATGAAGACACTTTTCCTTTTTTCTTTTTAATTTAAATACTTTTAATGTCTTTCCTTATCGCACTGGTCAGAACATCCAGTACAATGTTGAATAGAAGTGATGAGAGAGGACATCTTTGCCATGTTCCTGATATTGTCTTTCATCAGCATGCTGTTATCTGTGGGTGTTTCATAGATGCTTTTTATCAACTTGAGGACGTTCCCTTCTATTCCAAGTTTGCATATATGTGTGTATGTGTGTATATATATGCATACAGAATATTTAGCTATTGTACTTTGTCAAATGCTTTTTTTTGTTACTATGATGAAGACATTAATTTTCAAATAATAAACCACCCTAAGATAAACCCTGCAAGGTTGTGATATATAAAACCCTATTAATAAACCACAATATTGTGATTGATAAGAAATACATATTTGGTCATCGGAATGACCAGATATATATTTCATGTATTTATTTGGTCTTTATCCATGGTTCCTGAGTCATGGTTTCTAAAACCCTTGGAATTTCATGTGATAACAGAGCAATAAAGGTGTCTTTTGTTAGGTTAATGATGTCACTTTTGGATCTAGCCAGGAGAACCACCTATGTGATAAAAGGGTTGGAACTTTTAGTTCCACCAACCCTCTCGCCTGACCTCTAGGGAGGATAGGTGGAAGAGGCCTGGGGGTTGAATCAAC
Organism: Callorhinus ursinus; assembly: GCF_003265705.2. Classification (NCBI taxonomy): domain Eukaryota; kingdom Metazoa; phylum Chordata; class Mammalia; order Carnivora; family Otariidae; genus Callorhinus; species Callorhinus ursinus. Next base: position 20,291,082 of record NW_027397085.1, on the reverse strand, counting down.
CAATGGCCAATGACTTAGTCATGACTATGTATTGAAGCTTCCATAAAAACCCAAAAGGCCTCAGGTCAGTGAGCTTCCACGTTGGGGAACATGTGCAGATGTTCCTGGAACAGATTTTCCAGAAGACCGTGCACCTGGATAGGAAGGGCATGGGAGCTCTTTGTCTTTCCCCATGTATTTCTTCATCTGGTTGTTGATTTATATCCTTTAATATACTGATAAATGTTAAGTGTTTCCTGAGTTTGGTGAGCCGCTCTAGCAAAATGCTCTATACCAAGAAGGAAGTTGTTGGAACCTTCGATCTGAAGCCAGTTGGTCAGAAGCACAGGTAACTGGCCTGGGGCTTGCTACTGGCATCTGAAGTGGGGGCTGAAGGGCAGTCTTTGAGGAACTGAGCCCTTAAGTTGTATAATCTGATGCTATCTCTGGGGAGTATCAGAATTTAATTGAATTCTCAAGATACCCTGCTAGTAAGAATTGCTTGGTGTGTGAGTAGGGGAGACACCCATGTTTCAGTGGGATCTAGGAACCCCAAAAAAGTTCCTGTTGGTAGATATATTATTGGATTAGATTTTCTAAAAATGTGTTAAGAATTTTTGCATCTATGTTCATGAAGGGTATTGGGCTATAGTTTTATTGTAATGTCTTTTTCTGGTTTTGGTATCAGTGTAATGTTCTCTATATTTTACTAATTAGTTTGTTAAAGGTCTACCAGTCATACTGATCTTCTCAAAGAACAAGTTTTTGGTTTTACTGATTTTTCTCTGTTGTTTTCTTGTTTTCTATTTTATGATTTAGATTTGGATTTGGGGGATTCATTTGCTCTTCCTTTTTCTAGTTTTTTAGGGAGGAAAAGTGAAGTCATTGATTTGAGACCTTTTACTAATACAGGCATTTAGTGGTATAAATTTTTGTTTAATATTGCTGTAGCTGCAACATAGATTTTGTTATGTTTGATTTGGTATATTTGGGAAATGCTTTTGATATGTTTTTGAAATAATTTGATATGTTTTGATATGTTACTTGATTCTGAAGAAACTCCTTTACAGTTTATGGTAGTACAAATCTGATGAAAAATTCTTTTAACTTTTACATGTCTAAAATACCTTTTACTTTGTCTTAATTTTTGAAAGATAGTTGCACTTAATATAGAATTCTAATTCTCTTAAGAGTACCTTTTGACTTGTATAGTTTATGACGAAATCTCCTATCATCCTTACCTTGTTCCTCTGCAGATACTTTAAGGCTACTTTAAGATTTTATCTTTATCAGTGGTTTTAAGCAGTTTGTTTATTATGAGGCTTGGTGTAGTTTTTTTCATGTTTCTTGTGCTTTGGGTTTGTTTTTCATTGCTCCCTATGGCGCCTCTTCTTTGAGGACTCTTAATTAGGATTATATTAGGCCACTTATAGTTGTCTCATGATTCACTGGTAGTATGTTCCATTTTTGTGTGTTTAATTTTGGGCCTTTTCTAATGCTGTATCTTTCATTTCATTAATCTTTGCTTCTGCATTGTCTATTATGTCATTAATCCATTCATTCCATTTTCATCTCATACTATAGTTTTCCTTGGTAGAAGTTCATTTGTGTGTGTGGTTTTTATCTTTTATTTCCCATGCCTCTGCCTCTACTTTCTACTTAACTTTCTTCTAGCTTTTTTTTGTTTGTTTGTTTTGTTTTTTTGAGATTTTCTTAATTTGAGAGCGAGAGCTCCAGTGTGGGAGAGTGAGAGAGAGGCAGACTCCCCACCAGTCAGGGAGCCTGATGTGGGACTTGATCCCAGGACCCTGAGATAATGACCTGAGCCAAAGTCAGATGCTTAACAAACTGAGCCACTCAGGAGTCCCTCTTCTAGTTTCCTGAGCGTATGGATTACTGTTACAAACTGTTTAAATTCCTTATTGCTGCTTTTTTCACCTGGGTTACTTCTTCATCTGTTTTGATTAACTTTTCCCTTTATTATAGGTCAGTATTTTCCTGCTTCTTTGCATATTGCTTTGATGGGATGTTTGGCTGTCTTTAATCTCATCACTGTTTTGAAGCAGTTTGATTATGATGTGACTTTACATAGTTCTTCTCATGTTTCTTGTGCTTGAGTTTGTTGGGCTTCTCACATTTGTGTGTTTATTATAGTTTTTCATCACATTTGGGATACTTCCAGCTTTTTTTTTTTTTTTAAGATTTCATTTACTTATTTGACAGAGAGAGACACAGCGAGAGAAGGAACACAAGCAGGGGGAGTGGGAGAGAGAGAAGCAGGCTTTCTGCTGAGCAGGGAGCCCAGTGCACGGGACTCGATCTCAGGACCCTGGGACCATGACCTGAGCCGAAGGCAGACGGTTAATGACTGAGCCACCCAGGCGCCTCACTTTCAGCAATTTTTAATTTGAAACATAAATTATATGTTTATAATTCCTTCTAGTTTGTTGGGGACTTCACTTCTATCATGCCACTTCAGTTTGTCTCACAGCCCACTTACACTGTTTCTTATTGTTTCTTGGAGTTGATTCTTTCTCACTTTGGACAGCTTTTCTTGATAGGTCCTCAAGTTTATTCATCTTTTTTCTGCAATGTCTAATCTGATTTTATTTTTATCCAGTGTATTTCAAATCAGACATTGCATTTTTCTTTTTTTTTTTTTTAAGATTGTATTTATTTGACAGAGACACAGCGAGAGAGGGAACATAAGCAGGGGGAGTGAGAGAGGGAGAAGCAGGCTTCCCGCCGAGCAGGGAGCCCTATGCAGGGCTCGATCCCAGGACCCTGGGATCATGACCTGAGCCGAAGGCAGACGCTTAATGATTGAGCCACCCAGGCGCCCCAGACATTGCATTTTTCATCTCTAAAACTTTGATTTGGGTCTTTGAATGTTTCCCAATGTTTAATGTTTTCTTGCTGCTTTGAAGACTTTCTATTTGTCTTTTTTATTCAGAGTTTGATGGTGTCTCTAGGTATGATTCTGTAGATTAATATTTTTTAAAACAAATTTAGGAAGTTTTCCTTGTTATTTTTTCAGATACTTTTTTCTCACTTTGGAACTTCCACTGGGACACTTGAGATTCTCTATTTTTTTCTTCTGTATCTTTCTTTCTTTAGATTTGATCATTTTTGTTGCTCTGTCCTCATATTTACTGACACTGTTCTGTCATCTCAAATCCCCTCTTGAGCCCATCTAGTGAATTCTTCATTTTAGTTATACTTTTCATCGGTAGTGTTTTCATTTATTTATGTCATAGTTTTGGCCTCTCTGTTGCGATGGCCTGTTTGTTGAATAATTACCCTTTATTTCTTTTAATTCTTAGACTATGCCTTCCTTCCATTTTTTTGCACATGTTTCTAGTAGCTGCATTCAAGTCTTTGTCTACTCAAAGTCCAACATCTGGACCCACTCAGAATTAGTTTCTCATGACTGCCTTTTTCCTGAGTATGGATCATACTTCCCTGTTTCTTTTTGTATCTTCTAATTTTTTGTTCAAAAGTAGACAGTTTAGATAATATATTGTAGCATCTCTGTATCCTTTTCTGTTTCATATCTCTCTCTTAAACTATGTATTTGATCATGTTTGGATACTTTTAATTATTTGTTTATTTCACTGTTTGGGGAATATGGTTATACAGCTGTGATGAATATTATTTTTATTTCCCCAAATAGGTTATAAGTCTGTTGTGGGCCAGAATTATATTTTAAACAAGGAGACTCTACTACAGTGCTAACCTTAGTTATCATTTCATGGTCTTTATTTAAATACTTAATAGAATTTTCCTTAAGAAAACAAAACTATATTGCATTTTGTTAATAGCTGTGGAAGAACTTTTCCAAAATTAGAACCCATCATAATTCCCCGGCAAGGAATGATTTGATAATTATTGCATGTGGGGAAAGAATACATATGAATGAACTTACTTTTGAAACTCAGAAGAACAAAACTTCATTTTCCAGTGTTTGCTAATTGTTTATATATGTATAAACTGACAGGCAGAGGCTCTCAACTTTTGGAGGCCCATTTATAGAACCAAAAGTGTTTTACTTCCAAGAAATAGGGTAACCATTAGTAACCTATTGGTATTAGCAATTAAGTTACATTAATTCCAGTAGACCACAGTTAAATATTCTTGTTTATTTAGACCACTACCCCTCATATATATTATAATTATTACTTTAATAGTTTGTCAGTAAATAGAACAAGATATTAATGTTCTGCTAAGTCCGTTTCAGATAATTAGGGGAAGTTGGGACATAATTTCTATATTAATAGAATTTTAAAATTTATGTACTTTAAAGAAAAGGTTTTGAATGCTTTATTCTTATTTGCTTTCACATTTTTAGGTATGCCATTGCATTGGCCTTAAGGGAAAAACAGCGTGTAATATTTACCAGCCCAATTAAGGCTCTGAGTAACCAGAAATACCGGGAAATGTATGAAGAATTTCAAGATGTTGGCTTGATGACTGGAGATGTTACTATTAATCCTACAGCGTCTTGTCTTGTTATGACCACAGAGGTAATTTATATGGTGCCTCATCCAGTTTTTCCCTTTTAATTTTAACTTAATTGTTGTATCTTCAGTTAGAACATATGATGCTTTATTAGTTGCTCTATATAGATAAAATGTAATACTGTGTTTTCCTAGTAGATTTACTAGAAAAGGAAAAGTTCATCTTAAAGGTTTTAGTAATTATATAAACTTAGTTGTAAATTATTAATCCTGTTACTTGTCATATGACATAGAATTTTTTCACCAAATATTTTTAAAGGCATATTGTCAGTGACATGGAAATACATTGACAGTTTCGCATACAGTTTAACATAAGTAGTGGCTTTTCCTTTGATTTTTTATTTTTGCATTTTAGTTGATATAAATATATAAATAACTTTTTTAAAAAATGTTCAGCGAAGTTAAGCTTCTTCCCATAGTCATAGTTAGGTTTTACTTAAAACTTACATACTTATAATATCTTGTGTTTTGAACACAATTAGCCATCTTGGCTATACCATGTACTTTTATACATTCTTGAATTATATCCCTGCATTTTACATGGACATGGTACCGTAGAGAGCACAAATTACCTTCTGGCCTGCAGAGCTAGCCGAAGGCATTGCTCACTTTTCATTTTGGTGCCCAAAGTAAGTTTCCATTCCCAAAACTTTTTTCCATGTGTGGAAGATTTTCTTTAAAAAATCAGGATACTGGTTGCCAGAGAGTATCCATGTTGTGAGATGAAGTAGAAAAAATTCAGTAAACAGTATAAAGTACCAAATGTTGAATAGATAATTTTAAGTTACTCTCATATCCTAGATAGTGTGGATCTTGTAATGAGTGTTATATGTACAATGAAGTGGCTTCACACTTAAGATATATGCAGATGGGGTGATAATTCTCCCCATGAATTGCATCTGATTACTAACTGTTGAGAAGTTACTTATTTTGGTTTTATGAGAAAAGGAATGTTATTTGATTTATGATATATATTTAAGAGAAGTAACCTAAATTATTTTAACATTTCCATTAAAGCATTTCCAAAATTCCTCATCAAAAAGAACTTCTGTTGTGTCAAAATTTTGTTCAATTGTTTTATGTTTTTTTAGATTTTGAGAAGCATGCTGTACAGAGGTTCTGAAGTTATGCGAGAAGTAGCATGGGTCATATTTGATGAAATTCATTACATGAGAGATTCAGGTATGTTCTGCTGTGTTGCTGAGATGTGTGCCATATATTTTCCTTAAGGGCATTAGGAATTTTGAGTGAGTCGTTGTTAAATTTTGCTTTCACTATTCATGTGGCTAGAGTTCTAGTAAACTAAATTGTGGGAAACTATATCCTCCCATTTAACTGCAACTTTTTAAATAGTAACTCTGGGTGAGAAAATGCAAATAAAGATTTTTATTTATTATTTGCAATAAAAAAATAAAGATTTTTTTTATTATTTGGAAGAGAGAGAGCATGAGCGAGCAGGGTAGAGGGACAGAGGGAGAGGAAGAGCTAAGCAGGGAGCCTGATGCTGGGCTCGACCTGGGATCTGGAGGTAATGACCTGAGCCCAAGGCGGGCGGTTAACCAACTGAGCCATCCAGGTACCCTAAAGCTAGTTTGTTTTTAATAGAGAACTCTCCAAAATAAGTGTTAAATTTTTAAGTTTTTAGCTTAGAGTTAACTTGATTTTTATTAGTATTTTAGTTTTTAAAAACTCAGAAATGCAGGTTTATGGTAAAAAAAATGAAATGGGGATTATGAAATACAAATGATATGAGAAAAAAATAGCCTTTTACTTGAGCTATTACACTACTGTAAGCAAAAGTAAGTATACTTGGAATTTTGAGTGGAACTGGGAAGACTAATGTTAACATTTAAAAGTTAAATGTTTAACATGTACACACTTAAAACTCAGTTTTTATTTAATCTAAAGCACTGAGTTAACCTCTATTTATAGTGAAAGTAATAATAATTTATGAAATCATTTACACTTTAAACATTTCACCCCTTTCGAATTCATAAATTAAATTCTGACTGGAGCTGTTTTGGTTTTAAAATCAGGAATCCTGTATTGATTTCTTATTTTAGGGGGAAACTCTCCAATTGATTTTTCTAGTTTTTTCCATTTAAATAAAAACTGGCATAGTTTTGCTGCTCATCAACTCTATCTTTCATGTCTAGAGATCATGAGGGTAATTTGGCTGAAAGATGCTATATGGTATAGTAATGGTGTGTCTTTAAATTTTGTTGCTGTAACTTTTTACAAGCCATTAACTTTTGTTTCTCAAAGTAAGTTGGAAATACTATTTACATTGTCATGGGACTCTTGTTTTGCTGTGTGAGAAGTGTTCAGTCTGGAGCTGCTCTTTGCAGGCTATTGTTTCAGAGTACATTAGTGGTTTAGTCTACTAACTTTCTATTGGATAAATTCATGGTAAGAATTAAAGTAGTTTTCATTGAGGGTTTATGGCTAAAAATATCTTTGTGTAAAGTGGTCTGCATTTCTAATTATTGAGCTTGAGAGATAATAATTTTAGATTACTTGTTAATAAAGTGACCCTGAATTCCAAGGGGTGGGTGGGTGTGTGTGTGTGTGTGTGTGTGTGTGTGTGTGTGTGTGTGTGTGTATGTGTATATATATATATATTTTTTTTTTTCCCCCAGAGCGTGGTGTTGTATGGGAAGAAACTATTATTTTGCTTCCTGACAATGTCCACTATGTGTTTCTTTCGGCTACTATTCCAAATGCCCGACAGTTTGCTGAATGGATTTGCCATTTACATAAGCAGGTAATTTCTCTTTTTGATGTCTTCAATATTTAAAATATTAAAAGTTGGCTTTCCCATATTTTATACTTTGTTCTTGATGCCACCTAGAATTAAGACATTTTAATGTGAAACTACTTCTCACATCAAGTGCAAGCTTATCAAAATCACCTGATTAGCTTTTTACAAGTGTGTATTTCTGAGCGCCATCTTAAACCCAATATATCAACATCTCTGAGAGTAGGGGCTTGTAAGAGCTAACTTTTAAGAGCTCCTAAGTTGATCCTGATGATTTACGAGGTTTGGAAACTACTGCATTTCCTCGTAGAATGAGGCCTTATAGTAGAGAATTTCCTGTAAGATCTCAGTACCAGGAAAAAACTGTACATCTCCTGAGCATGTGATTTGGTTCTTCTTATGTTAACACAGTCAGCCTTTTTACTGACTGTGTTTCCCTTTTGTTTTTGTAGTCCAACTTTAGCAGCAGCATAGGACATTGTAACAAGCATTTGTTCATTTGTATTAAACTTATTCTTGGTTTTATTTTCCTGCTCTCATTTTTCCTTTGTACCGGTATTCTTACAAACCATTATCTGTTTATAAGCTCCCCAATGGCATTTTTGTAACATCTATGTTGCTTCTGTAGGATAGAAACCTATTTGATCTTCTGGAGGAGCTAGATCAACGTGCTGATTTGGTAAAGCTTTGAAAACCCTTTGTGGGGCAAAAGAATCCCATTTTACTTGAGGGAGCATTCTGTATTACCATATTACTGCTGTGTAGGAACAGCCATCTTTAATTATGGCATCACAGTTCTAGGGTATGAATCCAAGATCATTATTGAAACTCACATCATGTATTTGGCCCTGATTAGGGAATTTATAAAACTGAATAGATGGTAGTATAATTCGATAGACATAATTTTTCCACATTTTCCTCTTGCCTGGTTTTTAAAAATTTTTAAATTTTTTCTGTTTTTGAAATGTTGAATTCAAAAGTTTATTTCCCCAAGGTCTTTTAGGTAGGTTAAATACACAGTATTATTTTGAAGAAATAAAATTACGTGTTTGTTTTTCTTTTTTTCTCTTTTTACAGCCTTGTCATGTAATTTATACAGATTATCGGCCCACTCCATTGCAGCATTACATTTTTCCAGCAGGGGGAGATGGCCTGCACCTTGTGGTTGATGAAAATGTAAGGGAGTAATTGTGATTATTTATTTATTTATTTATTTATTTATTTATTTATTTATTTATTATGTTAGTTACCATACAGTACTTCATTTGTTTTTGATGTGGTGTTCCATGGTTCATTATTTGCGTATAACACCCAGTGCTCATTGTAATACATGCCCTCCTTAATAGCCATCACCGGGACTAACTGTGATTCTCACCTTATAATGTCATCCTTAGTTGTTCATAGCTATTTTTCCTGAAACTGAAGTAGAATGGTAGAAGTCCATTTTTTTTCTTAAGTAGTTTTATGGTCCAGAGTTATTGGGCTTGTGTGTATTTTTATTTCAGAAATTATATTTAAGACTTGTGTTTCTCTTATGCATAAATTAAGATTTTTCTTCTTTCCCAGTTTTTTTTTTTCTTCTTTCCTAGTGTTTTAAAATGCCTGAAGAATAGGTACTTGGGACATGTTTCAGATATCTTACGTTTTGCTTTTCCCAGTTTTAATATCTCTACCTTTTATTACCTATTATACACATTTTTAAACTATTTCAGTGACCTTTGTAACAATTATTACATTATTTTTATTTTGAGGAAGCTTTCTTTTGAGGTATGAAAAATGTTTGAATTGTGGTTAAATATTAATGAGGTTACATAGAAAAATATCTGATTCCAGGGTGACTTCAGAGAAGATAATTTTAATACTGCAATGCAAGTACTTCGAGATGCTGGTGATTTGGCAAAAGGAGATCAGAAGGGGCGGAAAGGAGGAACAAAAGGTAATGTGGAACTTTGTTCACTTTTCCCCTCAAGAAGCTATATAAAGATCTAGATAATATAAGATAAAATTTGGGTGCCTGGGTGGCTCAGTTGGTTAAGCCACTGCCTTCGGCTCAGGTCATGATCCCAGAGTCCTGGGATCGAGTCCCGCATCGGACTCCCCCTTCTCTGTGGGGAGCCTGCTTCTCCCTCTGCCTCTGCCTGCCACTCCCCCAGCTTGTGCTCACTCTGTGTCTCTCTCTCTCTCTATGTCAAATAAATAAATAAAATATTTAAAAAAATATATATATAAGATAAAATTTGATAAATAAAGGTTTATCTCTTTTTCATATATGACATTGGTTGACATAATTCATGTAATATATAGTTTATCCATTAAAGTGTACAATTTAATGGTTATTACTATATTAACAGAATTATGCAACCATCACCACAATTTTTTTTGAGATATAATTCATATACCATAAAAATTACCATTTTTAAGTGTATAATTCAATTTATTTTAGTGTATTCCACAAACTTGTGCAACTACTATCTAATTCCAAAACATTTGCATCAAAAAGAAATCCTTTACCCACTAGCAGTTAGTCTCCATTTCTCCTAACCTCTTCAGCCTTATACAATCACTAATCTACCTCTGTCTCTATTTTCCTGTCTGAATGTTTCATATAAATGGAATCATAATTTGTGTGGTCTTTAGCAACTGGCTTCTTTCACTTAGTGTGTTTTCAAGGTTCATCCATGTTAAAGCATGTGTCAGTACTTAATTCCTTTCATAATCAAATAATGTTCTATTAAATGAATGTATCACATTTATCCATTCATCAGTTATTGAACATTTGGGTTATTTCTCTTTGTTGATTCTTGTGAATAATGCTGTGGTAAATATTTGTATTCTGCCAGTTTTTATGTATACGTATGTTTTCTTTTCTCATTGAATGTATACCTAGCATTTGAATTGCTGAGTCATGGTATTTCTATGTTTAAACTTTTGAATAACTGCCAGATTATTTTCCAAAGTGGCAGCTCCATTTTACATTCCCATCAGAAGGGTATGAAGTTTCCTCCACATGTGAATTTCCTCCACATCCTTGCCAATACTCGCTGTAATCTGTCTCTTTGAATATAGTCATCCTAGTGGTATGAACCAGTATCTCAGTGTGGGTTTGATTTACAGTTTTCTCATGGCTAGTGATGTATCTTTTCATGTGCTTATTGGCCATTTGTGTATCTTATTTGGAGAAATACTTATTCAAATCTTTTCCCCATTTTAAAAATGAAATTGTCTTTTTTTGTTGTTGAGTTGTAAGAATTCTTCATATACTCTGAATAGTAGACCCTTACCTACTTTTTCTCATTCTGTGGGTAAAGGTTGTCTTTTCCCTTTATTGTTGGTGTCTATTGAAATACCAAAGTTTTTAATTTTGATGAAATCCAGTTTATCTGCTTTTTTTTTCCTTTTGTTGCTTGTGCTTTTGGTATCATACCTAAGAATGCTTTGTCTAATAACAAATCGTGGAGATTTACTCCTCTATAGTTTTTAAGAGTTTTATAGTTAAAGATTTTTATATTTAGGTCTGTAATCCATTTTGAGTTAATTTTTGGGTATGGTTTATATATTCTTTTTGCAGGACCATCGAATGTGTTCAAGATTGTGAAGATGATTATGGAAAGAAATTTTCAACCTGTAATTATTTTCAGTTTCAGTAAAAAGGACTGTGAAGCCTATGCACTTCAGATGACCAAATTAGATTTTAACACAGGTACTATATAATTTCAATATAGTTTTAATGTTATATGAAAATAAATATAAATATATTTTTAGTAAGAAGATTAATCTGTTGTGATTAATCTGTTATGTATTGTTAGGATATATAGGTCACATTACAGTTACAGTAATGTACTCATTACATTTGTAAAAGTTTTAGGACATTGTTTTATCATTTCCTTCTTTTCCTTTTGTTTTATTGGAAGGTATAAGTACATTGCTTTGTGTAAAATCCGAAGATCCCTACTGAAAAATACTAGGATTATACCCTCTTGTACTTCTTTGCCATAAGGTCCTTTGTTACTGCCTTTATTACTGTGGCTGTGTGACGACTTAAGGCTAGGTTACTTAGATCACTTTCTGTATAGAAAGTACTATACTTCATTTTTCTAAAAATCCAAACCAGGAAGACCTGCCCTTTACCTAATTGTTGTATAACCTTTTAAATAAAGTAAGATAACGTGTACTAAATTAATAAATTTTTCCCACATATTATCTGTGAGTGTAACACTTAAAGTCACACAGCTAGATAGTAGCCTAGCCTATCCAAAAATTCGGCATACTTTATTTTTTTAATTTTATTTATTTTATTTTTTTTTAATTCAGCATACTTTATTATCTTATACCCATTTATTATTCAATTTATCCTTTTACGTATGTAATTCTGTATAATGAGAAGTAAATAATATCCTCAGTCATCCAAAATCAAAAGTTGTATTGGTTTCATTATCAAGGCACAGAATTAAACCCATGCATTTTAGAGCTACTTTTTATTTATCCATGGGCAAAGTAAAAACAGATACCCACATAAACTCCTAAAGTTAGTAATATTTTATTTTTTAATTGAGTGAATTGCTCTGCTTAGACATGTTTCCTTGTAACTACCAGTGCTGCATTTGCTTAATGTTGCAAGGTCATATATTGATTAATTGAACAAATATTTATTGACTACCTGTAATTTAATAGATGTTATACAAGAAGGCAGTATAATAGTTAAGAACATAGGCTTTGTTTGGCATTGCTCCTCTAACAATTAATAGCAGCCTCCATTATTTGCTATGAAGCTCACTTTCCTCAATAATGGATAAAAATTATCCCTGTGATCTGTAATTGTTAGATGTACGGCACTTAGTGTAGTTTTTGTTAATTTTATAAGATAATACTTTTATTCATGGATGAATTCTGTTAGATATGTTTTGAAAGGCAGTGAATTTTATTCAACAGTAATTTTTATCTATTTTGCCTTCTGTTTTAAATACTAACTGTACTGTTATTCTTTATAAACTTATATTCTTTGCAATCTGTGAAGCTTGGTATCACTAATTCACTTAGATATTTATGTACCCTTGAATTTTTCTCTAGATGAAGAAAAGAAAATGGTTGAAGAAGTATTCAGTAATGCCATTGACTGCTTGTCTGATGAAGATAAAAAACTCCCTCAGGTTTGTTTAGTGTCACTGAGTCAAATGTGGATATTAAGTGTGATAGCATATTTTTACTTTGCGTTTCTTGGTTTCAATACTATATATTGCATTGTTGACACACTGCAGTAAATATGTTGCATTGTACGCTAAAATGATACCTTGATTTATTTTTTAAATTTCTGAAAAGGTGACAAGAGGAAAGATGTGCTGCCTAAGGGAATTCTTCTCTGAAAGCTAACATGGTCTGGAAATTACTGCTTCTGTTCCTAATACTATAAAATTATTAATTTTAAGTCACTAAATTTCTTTTTTTTTTTTTTCTTTAAAAAGAGTATGTGTGAGCAGGGGAGGGGCAGAGGGAAAGGGAGACAAAGAACCTCAAGCAGGCTCCACGCTCAGCACCCGACACAGGGTCCTTGGATCTAGTCCCATGTCAGGCTCCCTGCTCAGTGGAGAATCTGCTTCTCTCTCTCTCTCTCTCTCTCTGCCCTTTCCCCCTGCTTGTGCTCTCTTTCCTTCTCTCTCAAATAAATAAAATCTTTGAAAAAAAGAAGTCAGACGCTCAATTGTCTGAACCACCCAGGCACCCCAAAGTCACTAAATTTAATTCATAAGTCTACCAAACAAACACCTAATGAAAATCATGTGTTTAGTGAGGAATTTAGTGTCTACTCTGCTTTTAATCCAGAGAATTTTTCCTTCGACTTTTGGAATTGCTTGGGGATTTCTAAAATATACTGATGATTGGGTACCACTCCCAGAGGTTCTGATTTAATTGGTAAGGGGTGTATTGTGGTCATTAGAATCTTTCAAAAGCTCTCCAGATGATTCTAATGTGCATCCAAACCTGAAAACTGTAGTGTGACCTAAGACATGAAAATTTTCTTTTGTGAAAAGGAAGTTGGGAGGTTATCCATGGGCAAAGTAAAAACATATCCCACATAAACTCCTGAAGTTAGTAATATTTTATTTTTCAATTGAGTGAATTGCTCTGCTTAGACATGTTTCCTTGTAACTACCAGTGCTGCATTACAAATGATTACTCTGATAGAGAAAGGGTTTATGATAAAAATGCAACAGCATGTTTCTCAGTGTTTACTATTTAACTTGGAAGATTTTCTTGTAATTTTTCTTTCCAGCTGAATTATTAGTATTTGAGGGCTAAGGCATGTCTGTATACATCTTTGTTATCCTAGCACAGTTCTAATAGTAGACATGTTACGGCATTTAATAATGTGTTAATGAGGATGAATTCCTCAGTAATTCATTTGTTTTTAGATGAAGTACGTATTTTTGTTAAGTATGCTTTATACTTACTTATTTTTAGTTGGAGCTGGCTAGTATTAAGTTTATTTTGCGCAGATGCATACTTGCCCTCATTTCTATTTGTACTTGGGGAAATGAAGTGATGCTGGAGAATTTGAATGGGGCAGCAGTGCATATATGAATTTTATTATTTAAAGTCTGTCGTATTAAGGAAAAGCTAGGACAGAATTCTGTTGAGTTTTGAGCTTAAATCGTCTGTGGGATATGGGTTTGGTGTTTGCTTTTATTCTGGAAAAGATAACATTTCTTTAAACAGCTTTTTATTGCCCATTTTTCTTAGTTTGGTTAGTTTAACATTTTCTATTTCCCTTTTCTGTACATCACTGAAAAATAAACAGTATTTCAATCACAGGTTGAACATGTACTTCCTCTTTTGAAGCGAGGGATTGGTATTCACCATGGTGGTTTACTTCCTATTTTGAAAGAAACTATAGAAATTCTCTTTTCTGAAGGATTGATAAAGGTATGACTTTATTTATTATGCCTTAGAATTGTGTTGTATGAATAGTTTGAAAATTATTACTATTATTTTTTTTAAGGAGGCTCCACACCCAATATGGGCTGTGAACTCATAACCTGAGATTAAGAGGTGCATGTTTTATTGACTGAGCCAGCTAGGTGCCCCAGCAGTTTGATTTTTGTGTATCATGTTATACTTCATACATTTTGGGCTGTAGGTAAAATATCATTGGGTTCCTTTCCTATAATTAAAGTAAGAAATGATAACACTATACAGTGTGGAATTTTGCAGAAGGTGCTGTTTAATTTTCAAAAGTGGAGTTAATTCTGAGTGGACTCCTGTCTGTATACAGATTAAAATGATTAGAGAAGACAAGGAGAATTGCCGGTAGTTATAAAAGAGCATTTTTTTAGGATGTGCTAATTTAAACCACAGAGAGTCTAATTTAAAGCTTATGTTGATGTCTGTACCCAGAAATGGGGCATTAAAAATGGGAAACTACTTCAAAATGTAGTTATAAGTGTATATATGATTCACAAATGATTTTATATTTAAAAATCAGATATTTGTCATGAGAATCCGAGCACTAAATAGAATATTTAAAAGAAATTTACTCACTTTAAAGAACATACTTGAGATATTTTAGATCAAGAATTGGTCACTATTTCTACCTAGGTCCTGGTAAGGCCCTCTTGATGTTCTTTTATAGATTACTGAAGTAAAAAATGAAAGACCATCATTCCTCTTCCCTTCTCAGGAATACCCACTAGCAAACATACAAATAATACTTATTTTGTAAACAAAAAATTACACTACCCATGTTATTATCCAATTTTGTCATATATGTAGCTTTTTATTCTTTTTACTAGGTGAATAGCTTTCTATTGAGTTGATGAGATAAAAGATGTTTTTATCTTCTTCCCTACTGGTGGAAAAATGTAGATTAATAGGACTTCAGTGATTTTACTTTGTGTGCTTAAGCCAGTTTTTTGTGTGGTCGATTTCTTGTTGGTAAAATCTTACAAGTGAACTTAGCCATTGATTCTGTTCTCCCCCCAGAGATCCTGAGGGTAGCTCTAAAACTGTTGCGTCATCAGTCAAAAAGCCAGGAAATGTGACTTTCTGTGTTTAGAAAAGTAATCTACAGCCTCATGCTTTGTACATGAGATCAGTAGTATCCTCTTTAAGGTACCACCACTAGAATTTAAGAAAGACTGTTTTTCCTGAATTAAAAAATTTCTGGGATGCAAGGGACATTAGATATTACTTAGTAATTTTATATGTCAATACTGAATTATATCGGGAACTAGCATGTTATCTTATTTATGCGGTCTCATTAACAACTAATTTTAAAATTAATGTTTTGTTTATACTTAAAGTACAAAACTAGTTTTTCAGCTTAATAAAATACATGTTTAATCATATAATTATTCAATTATTTAGGCCTTATTTGCCACAGAGACTTTTGCTATGGGAATTAATATGCCAGCTCGAACTGTTTTATTTACGAATGCCCGGAAATTTGACGGGAAAGATTTCCGATGGGTAAGTAAAAAAATTAATATTATTGGAATAATTTTTATCTTTACTTGTTTTACCTAACGTGATTTGGGCTTACATAATCTTTGAGATTTTCAATTCTAAATACTAAAGAACTTGTACCTGAACCAATAAACAAATTCATCAAGGTTTAACTTCAGATCCGTCATTTCTATCCATTAGGGTTTTTTTGGTTTTCGTTTTGTTTTTGGTGGGGGAGGTGGGTTTGGCTAACCCAAAAACAAAAATCTCCCTTGGTGAAAGAGTTTGATGATGAGGGTTAAGTGTACAGATGATTTATGAGTGCTTTAAAGCATCTTAAATATATCTAGAATGTTCATTTCTTAAAGTTTAGGCTATTTAAGGCACCAAATCTACAGTGGCTCCAGTTGCAGCTCACTATTTTATCTTTCAGGTTTAAAATGGAATTTTTAACAGGTTTGCACATAATATCTTTTCTAAGGCAGAAGAAAGGAAGAGAAAGTTGGAATCATGGGTAAAACAGTGAATTTGGGTAGAAAGTAAATTCTTAATCCAGAGTCAATAACCCATTCAGTGAACAGTTACCAAATTTAAACTTTGTTAAAGTTAAACCCAATCTCTAAAGAAACTTAGTAGCAGATGAAAATTGACAGATGTGCAATAAAATGTTGCATTAATGATTCTGAGAAACATGTACAGAAGGATAAAGCATAAGAAAAGTCACTTGTATAAAAGGGGTCATGGAAGGAAGGCTTCATTGGAGAAGGAGTCCTGAAACAGAAACAACAGCACATGGGTATTTACTAGGTAGACAGTGGAGCTTCACAGCGGTGAAAAGCAGGTAGATTTCTACTTTGAGTATCCAGTGCAAGGCAAAGACTCGGTTAAACTGACATTGGGAGAAATTTCTAAGTCAGCTATTCTACAGTTAATCTAATCCTTGAAAGTGGTGATTCTTTTGTACTCGAGAAGTTGCTGGCAGTAATTACTAATCATCAAAACACTGAAAAGCACTCATGGTAGAATTGTAAAGGTAAAGCATTTTTTCTTGATTTGTTTTATTTTAAAATGTATTGGATGCTATACAAAAGAGAAATATAAGTACAGTGAGGCAGCTGCTATTTCTATTTAGAAATTTTTACATAGTCTTCAAAATTTTTCTGTAACCTGTAACTTTTTAAAAATTGAACTTTTAATAATTCATGTAGAATGTGATTCCTGTTTATAACACAGTTAACAGTTTTATGTTTTATATAAAAATATTATCTATGAGTTTAAAATTACTTAATTCTCTGAATAAAATTGATGCCATAAGAAAATAAGTAAATAAGTCTTTTGTGACATTACATGCTTCTTGGCGTCCTCAGGACCTTGATTAAGTCTGCAGAGTATAGTGGATAATTGAATTTAAGAAAGCCATCTTTTCTTGATGATTCAATGTCATTTTATTAAACCTACAACCCATAACGTGCCATAATGTTGTAATGATGCCCTTGGGCCCTGTTGAGGTTTTATTGCATTGCCTTTTGAAAGATCTTTTCAGATCTTTTTTAGGTTTAGCTTTTTTTGTTGTTTTTTCTAGTGCCTTTGTTTGTCCCAGGTTGTTATGTCTGTTTTTGATGCTGTCAGTAATAGGCATTCTTGTAGCTTAACCTTCTTGTGTCAAATAGTTTTTGGGAATCTGGAAACTGTGGACCCTTTCCATCAGAGAATAGTACAGAAGCACTTAAAGATAAAACTTTTTCCAGTCTCTTAGTGGTTGAATGTCACCTTGAAAAGGCTTACTAATCTTTTTTGACTAGGTTCTTCTTAGTGATGAATGGTCTCTACTGAACTCCAGGAATGTATACTAAGAAAATAAGAGAATTGTACTTTAAAAATAAAAATGTTTATTTTACATTAATCTTATTTTGCAAATTAAAGTCTATTATGATCAAGTCAGAATTGGTATTTTGTAGAGTTTGACTCCTTTGCTTTACTGTTTTCCAGAACATCTGGGCTCCAAGATATTTTATGTCAGTGAATTAACAGTCTTTCCCTGTACCTTTGGTGTATTTGATCATTTTGGAGCTAAAATTTAGTTTTATAACATTATTCTTAAGTGTTTTTGCATTTTTGTGTTTTTACTTAAACCCCTAAAAGTTGATGTTTTTAGTCATGTTCCTTTTTTGAAATATATAACTTGTGCTTATGTATTTTGTGATAAAAACTTAAGAATATATTTTTCACCAGGTTTTCTCCTAAACTCTGGATTTTTAATTATCTTCACTCAGATTTCCTCTGGTGAATACATTCAGATGTCTGGTCGAGCTGGAAGGAGGGGAATGGATGATAGAGGAATTGTAATTCTTATGGTGGATGAAAAGATGAGCCCAACGATCGGAAAACAACTACTTAAGGTAACCGAGTTAAGATTCTGTGTTCTCACCAGCAATTTGAGACACATACTTCAGGAGCCGCTTTGAAATTAGTTGTGTCAGTTCAGATACCTTTCTAAGTAGACAAGTTAATTAAACTGTCTAGGCTTGAAAGGTAGAAGAGGGTAACTGCACAAAGTGCTGATATTTTGTACCCTACTTTCTGTTGTAATAAGTGAAGCATAACTCATGAGATGAAGGGCATGTAAAGATCCCCAGAGAGGGTAGAAATGTTTACTTTGCCCTCCAAATTTAAGACAGTCTCTATAACTGCCTTCTCTACTGAAAAAATTGCTCTTCACCTATCATAATAGGAAGTAGGGCACATGATATCAGTGTTTTGGGCAGTTACCTTCCCCTACCTTTACAAGCCCAGATAGCGTAATTAATTCTACAGTCTGCCATTTTAATACTGCCTATTGATGGATCATAAATATCCCAATAAATTAAATTTTTAAGCTTTATTTCAAATTAGCCTGTCCATTTTGCTTGTTTAATATTTGTTTTTCAGATTGTGTTAAGGGTTTTATTTTTGTTTTGTTTTGGAGAGCTTTTCAGGGAAGTTTGGCCTGGTTGCTTTCCTTCTCCTTCTCCATGCAGTAAGAACTTTTTTAAAACAAAGTCCTAGACTCTGAAAAACAAACTGAGGTTTCTAGAGGGGAGGAGGGTAGGGGGATGGGTTAGCCTGGTGATGGGTATTAAAGAGGGCACATTCTGCATGGAGCACTGGGTGTTATGAACAAACAATGAATCATGGAACACTGCACCAAAACAAATGATGTAATATATGGTGATTAACATAACAATAAAAAATTAAAAAAAAAAACAAAGTCCTAGAGAAAACTCTTGGTAAGATGGGAAGCTTAACATTAATTAAAAGTTGGGTGCCTGGGGTGCCTGGGTGGCTCAGTTGGTTAAGCTACTGCCTTCAGCTCAGGTCATGATCCTGGAGTCCCAGGATCGAGTCCCACATCAGGCTCCCTGCTCAGCAGGGAGTCTGCTTCTCCCTCTCCCTCTCCCCTCTGCTCATGCTCACTCGCTCTCTCTCAAATACATAAATAAAATCTTTTAAAAAATTAATTAAAAATCTAAAATTAACTGTCAGATTATTAGCTAAAGAGCTCTAAAACATGTTAAGTCATACATAGGTCAATATCTCTGAAACAGACTCTTCAGTTTCAAAGACTTGGGAACTGCAAGGAGAATTTGAGATATGGTTGTGGAAAGTCTGGTATGCTAAAGCAAAAATAAGTAAAAGTGTATGTTTTTTTAAGTAGGTGGTTAATGTGGGTAAAGACAAAGCTTGTCTGTACTTACTCATAATGATCATGTGTCTTATTTTCACTTTTAAAGATTAACACTTGGAAACCTATTTTCAAGTGTCCATGTAATTTTAGTTCTTCATGTAAAGAAAATGACACAAGATTGAAAGTTGGTATTTTTGGTCTTCAAATTATGCCAGATATAATAAACACTGTTTTTCTTTCCTTGTGCTCTATGTATGGGAAAAGTTGAGTCAGGTTGCCAATAGTAGGAGGTAATATTTTAATGATAGCTTCTGGTTTCCTTAGTACAGATATTTCATTCTATTTACTTGACATTTCTGAATGTAAACTGTACCTGTTAAGTGTAAAAGTTCTGTTGTCTTTTATTCAAAAATTTTATTGTGGTAAGAACACTTAACATGAGATCTACCCTCAACAGATTTTTCAGTTATAAAATATGTTACTGTTGACTGTAGGTAAAATGTCATACATCATATCGCTGGATCGTATTTATCTTGCTTGACTAAAACTTTACGACCTTTAATTAGTAACGACCTTCTTATATCCCTCCTCAGTCTCTGGCAACCACCATTCTAGTCCTTGATTCCTTGAATTTGACTATTTAGAAAATTCATATAAGTGGAATCACGCAGTATTAGTCTTTCTGTGACTGGTTTATTTCACTAAGCGTAATGTCCTCAAAGTTCATGTTGTCAAATATTGCAGAATTTTCTTTAAGGCTGAATTGTATTCCATTGTCTGTATATACCACTTTTTTTTTTTTATTTTAAATCCATTCACCTATTGGTGAACATTTAGGTTGTTTCCACATCTTGGCTATGTGAATAGCACTGCACTGAACATAGTGTTATTATCTGTCCGGTGTCTTGGTTTTGATTCTTTTGGGTAAATACCCAGAAGTATAATTGCCAGATCATATGTAGTTTTTGTTGCTGTTTTCTTCAATTTTTGTGGGATATCCATACTGTGTTCCATAGCGGCTACACAATTTTACTTTCTGACCATCAGTGTGCAGGGATTCTAATTTCTCCATCATTTCTTAAATGAATTTTTAAAAACAGCTTTATTGAGATATAATTCATATTGCATACAGTTCACCCATTTTCATGGTTGTTAATATATTCACAGAGTTTTGCCACCATCATTACAATCAATTTTGGAACATTTTTATCAGCCCAAAAAGGAACTTTATATCCATTAACTGTCACTCCCCATTTCCTTCCTAACTCTTCCCTTTCCCCTAAGCCCTAGGCAAACCACTAATCTCTTTGTCTCTGTAGATTTGCCTGTTCTAGGCATTTTGTATAAATTTAGTCAGATAATACGTGATCTTTTGTATTGGCTTTTCTTTAGCATAATATTTTCAAGGTTCATCCATATTTGTAATATGTATCAGTACTTCATTCCTTTTTATTGATGAATGTTGCTCTTTTGTATGGATATATTACAAGTTATTTATCCATCTATCAGCAGATGTATATTTAGGTTGTACATTTTGGCTGTTGTGAATAATGCTGTTGTGATTGTTTCTTTACAGGTTTTTATGTAAACATGTTTTTATTTCTTTTGGGTATATACCTATGAGTGAAATTGCTGGGTCATACATAATTCTGTGTGTAACCTTTGAGGACCTGCTTAGAATGCTTTTCATCAACAGCTATATACCATTTTTACATTGTCATCAGCAATGTATGAGGGTTCTCATTTCCCTCCGTTCTAGCTAACATTTGTTATTACCTGTCCTTTTGAGTTGTAATCATCCTAGTGAGTGTGAAATGGTATCTTTCACTTAGAATGCTGTGTAGTTTGACTTCTTTAAAGGATATAGTACCTGCCTGTTGATGATACTGCAGTTATATAAGCAAATATGTGTGTATCTATATTTCTTGGTTTCTAGACAACATTTCTTTTATTGAGACTAACTGTACTACTACTTTTTTTGTCCTCTAGGATTTTTTCAGGTAGTTTTGCTATCATTAAAGAATTTGTAGGCAACTTATTCAGAAAAATAACAACTAACAGTTATAGAATATTCAACATGTTTTAGGGTTTGAAATAATTATTATTACTATCCCAGTTTTAAAAATAAATAAGGCGTACAGAGGTTAAAGAATTTTTCAAAAGTCGTATCATTGTTAAATAGCAAATCCTGATTTTAAAGTCACTCAGTCTGGTTTCAGAGTGCATGCTTCTAACCAGCATGTGCTCCTTCTGCTCAGTACCTCATGCAAATAGATTTTTCATTTACTGGCTCAGACCGAATTTGGCCTGACAGCACTTTGTTCTTTTGACGTATTTCTTAATACAGTATATGAACTAATACATCATTATAACATCAGGTCTGTTTTCTTGAAAGCGACAGTGATTGAGATTTGCTCTTAAGTAATAGGACTTTAATAAATAGAACAGTTATTTTCTCAAATAATAATTAAAATATGTAGATTATTCATGTTATTGTATGTAAAAATAATTAGTATGCTTTGTACATTTGTAAAATTCAGATCTGTTTGTCATATCTAGTAATTTTTCCTGTTGTTGGGTTAAGTAGTCATAGCCAGAAAAATGGCAGAAAACATGTGTTTATTGCTTGTTGACTAAAGATTATTTGATGAAGTTTCTAATATCTCAACATGCACACACACACACACACACACACTTAAATAATTGTGTGTGTAAATCATTTAATGATCTTGCATTTAAAATATTTTAATAATTTTCTTTAGCTTCTTTGGCTTGACTAGTTTTCTACCAAGCATTATAAGAACTTATTCAACTTTTCCAATTCTGCTATTGTTACAGTGTCCTCTTTTTGTCTGTTTATCTAATACTTTCATATCCATTGCCTTTTTTAAAGTTAGTTTATTTATTTAAAGTATTGTCTACTCCCAGTGTGGGACTCAAACTCATGACCCTGAGATTGAGTCACATGCTCTTCTGACTGAGGCAGCTAGGTCCCTCTATATCCGTTGCTTTTTATTTATGGACAGATTTTCCATCTGTTAGCTCACATAGAATTTGAGATAAGACAGGAGTTTGTTCTTTGGGTATATTTGACAGGAGCTAAAAAACAAAATCCATTCATTATAATGTTTGCTTAAATGAAAAGGTGACTCAGACAGAAAGTGTTTATAGTAACCTTCCAAAAAGACTGGTGAATGCATCTTTCATTCTTCAGCAGTTAAGAAAGCCTTTATATCTCTCCAGTATTACCAGAAGAAATATGCCTTCCAATGTAGTGCCCATATTTTCAAAAGAATGTAAAGCCATCACAGTACTTTGAGGACATGTCATTATTTGTTTTATCAAAATAAGCTCATTTTCATAATTTCTGAAAGATTAAATAAACTTAATGGTTTCTTACAGGACATGAAGTGCTTCTTCTAAGAGACTCTACAGGCTTTCTGCTTCTAGACAGTTGTGTGTTCATTTCAACCTGAACTATATTCTTAATGGCTAAGGAAAATTAAACTCATTTGAAGGAAAAATAGCTTTGACTTTACTGGTCTTTTAAAAGCTTTTGGAACTTTAGGACGAACATGCCTATTCTCTTAAAGTTAGTTCTGTCACGTACTCAAGATTACTTATGGACCTTTTTTTGGAGAATTGAGAAGACTCATATTTGTCCATATTCTTCTCTCTTCCATTGTAACGGTTCAAAATGCAAAAATATTTAGACTGGCAGTTTTTTAAACTGCTCTCTTGAATGAACCATATACTCTAAAACTTCAGAAATCAATAGAAGTAGAATAGCATTCAAAGGGTAGTATTACAAATCTGCTTTGGAAAATTGATCTGTTTAGCTCTCTGTCTGACTAGCTTTCAGTGAACAACTTGTCAACTAAAGGAATCCTTAAAAGTTTTTCTAGAATGAGGCTTAAGTTTAAAATCTTAGCACTGGCTGCTTTTGTTGTTCCAAGTTAAATTTTAGGTGACCCTCTTTTGGGCTTTCTGTTGATATATCATTTAAAAATTTTATAATTTGGCTGATCAAATTAAATATAAAAAGTTGAGAAATACTTGGTCAACATTTGAGGGTTCCTATAATTTTAGTAATGTGAATATTGAAAAACAGCGATGTGAAATAAGTTCCATTTTGAATTTCCCCTCTGGGAGAACTTCAGCCCAGAGATGCTGTAAGTTTATCTCCTACGTCTTTAGCCTGGGCAAGTCTCTCCACATCTCTGAACCTGTTTCTTGTTTAAGACAGTAAATCAGTTTTGTTAGGAATGTTGTGAATTGAAAATTTATTTAAGTATTAGTACAGTGATTGGCAAATGCTTAGGAGATGTGGTCATTTTTAAACTTGGGGAATCTATTTACATCAGCTACAGAACAGTGAACAAGAGCGGCATTGACTCAATGGCACAGTACCTAATAACTCCAATTCAGGAAAATTTGGCATAGTTCTAGACTAGATGATTGTGATTTAAGGCTTTATGGAGGAAATGGATCCTGCTGCAAGCCCTAAAGGGTTGGGGTAGGAGTAGGGGTTGGATTTTGATTTCTAGAGCTGTAGTGATCTAGATCAGATGTGATGAAACTTTGAAGTAGATGATGGCAGTGGTAAAGAAAAGAACTAATCTAAGATATATTGAGGAAATAATCTGCAACCGTTGGTTGATTAAAATTTTAAAAAGGGATAAAGCAGAAGAAAGAAAGACCTAAATCGGAATTTAAATGGTAATTTAATTGCCCATTAATCAAATTAAAATTGAACTATCATAAGTTTACTCCTTGCAGAGCCACAGAAATTACAGCAGGTGGAGTTGTCACACAAAGGATTTTATTTGCAGCAAATAGGGAGATCACAGGGAATAACTTCCAAAGTAGTGATTCTTGAGCAAGGGTGCATGGATTACTTTTATTTAGGGTTAGGATGAATATTTAGTCTTGTCATCATGTATGGAAGTAGGCATAAGGCACGCACCTTAATGAAACATTACTTATACATACATTGTATATTATATAAACGAGGCTTCTGTTCTTCCTTTGGCGGAGATTTTAGTATTAAAATGAGCTAAAGTAACTGTCACTCCTTTGGTTCATCTGTGCAGATGAAAGTCTGGGATTGAATTCAGACTGGTCTGGGTGGTCTGGGAGCTCCTCATCAGGGCAGTTGTTACTGATTGAGGGGTAGTTTCGGTTTCCTTCGCAGGATGTTATGCCTCACTTAAGAGATCAGCTAGAAGAAAGAGCTTAAGGGAGACTGTGGGACGGAGGTCATAGAGTATAAGCAGGTAAGCAGTAAAGGTCAGGGCTTGGGGGTCTGGCTGGTGACAAAATCAGTAATCTCACTAACCATTAATCTTTGTAAGGGTGAACCCAGGAATGGGAAAGAACAAGAGAGATAAATTTCATTTTAGATAGTTTAGCCATATTATTATTATTATTTATCACCCAAATTAGGTTACTGTAAGAGTGGAAAGGGTGCTTTTAATAATTATACCAATACAGCAGATGTAGGTTGGGACTATCTTGGGCTTACTTAGCTACAACGTCAAAATGCCAAGCTGAGTTTCAGGTAACTGAAAATTCCGAGGTGTATGCTACAGCAATCAAGAATACAGAAGCAGAGCTTGAGCTTAGAAATAAACATTGGTAATATTATAGCCCCAAATTTCTGAGGCGGTAATAATACAAAAAATAACAGAAAAGTAAGGGCTGTGTCTGCAATATTGTAAAATAGCTGAAGTTGTCTTTAAATTCCTCTCTTCTCCAAGAATTTGGTGTTCATACTAACTTCACATCTCCCTTTGGCCTTATTTTCTTTTAAAAAAATTTTTTTAAATTTTTTGTTATGTTAATCACCATACATTGCATCATTAGTTCTTGATATAGTGTTCCATGATTCATTGTTTGTGCACAACACCCAGTGCTCCACGCAGAACGTGCCCTCCCCAACACCCATCACCAGGCCAACCCATCCCCCCTCCCCCTCCCCTCCAGAATCCCTTTGGCCTTATTTTCAAGGAAAGTTCATAAACATCAAGGTTTTAGGGACTTAGTAACTGTGCCCCTAAGGTGAATGGCTCTTAATTTTTCAGGAGTTAAGGAGTACTTTTCATTTAAGACTGTGATGAAAGCTCTGCTTCTCATAAAATCATGTATGTGTCCATTTAGAATTAGGCTATCAGGTTGGTCTGTGGACCTCAATTTAAGAGCCCCTGACCACCCTCAGAGTATTTGTGTATTTTACTGTGCCATTTAGAAATACATAAGCATACTTTGTGACACTTAATTTCTAAATATTTCAGCATGCATCTTCCAAGAATTTAGTTATTCTCCTATTGTAGCTGGGGCATAGAGGTGCAAGAACATCTGGCTCTGGGGGGTCCCAAACAGAGCAGGTATAGCCACTCAATGCAGGCAAAATTCAAAGAGCAACAGGTGGTGATGAAACAAAAAAGTAATTTATTTCAGTCAGGCCAATACCAGGAAGACAGAGTACTGGTGTTGCAAAGACTATCTCCAAAGTGCCGAAAATACTTCACAAGTTTGTAAGGAAAATGTGGGACAAAGGGTATGTGCAGGTGGGCGTTGCAGGTCAAGTTATTCATCCTTTTGGGATTAGTCATGAGTGGAGTCTTTCTGGCTCAAGGAAGTCCTTGCGGGAGTAGTTTTGATTCCCAGGAGGGGTGCTTTGTGCACAAGGTCTTTTGTTTAAGAGA
The DNA here is from genome assembly GCF_003265705.2 of Callorhinus ursinus. Classification (NCBI taxonomy): domain Eukaryota; kingdom Metazoa; phylum Chordata; class Mammalia; order Carnivora; family Otariidae; genus Callorhinus; species Callorhinus ursinus. The sequence continues at coordinate 20,265,021 of NW_027397085.1, read as the reverse complement.
CTCAGATAATGTAGATAAAGAATGGTCTGTAAATTGGGTGGGTGGGGAATGCTTCAGTTTTATGTCACTCCAGGCAGCTGAGTTTTAAGGTGCTGATTTTTATCTAAATATTGTTCTAAGGGTGTCTGGGTGGCTCAGTTGGTTAAGCGACTGCCTTCGGCTCCAGTCATGATCCCGGAGTCCTGGGATCGAGTCCCATATCGGGCTTCCCGCTCAGTGGGAAGTCTGCTTCTCCCTCTGACTCTCTCCCCTCTTGTGCTGTTTCTCTCTCTCTCTCTCTCAAATAAGTAAATAAATAAAATCTTTAAATATCATTCTGAAATGAATTTAGTGTACTCTGTCAGCACAGACTAGGTTATGCTGCAGTAACAAACCTAAATCTCAGTTACTTAAAGGTTTATTTCTCTTGTTCGATGCAGGTTTATAGAGGAGGTTGTGCTTATTCTTAAGGATGGGAGATGATGGAGAAACCACCATCTTGAACATTAACAGTCACTGTGCCAGAGTGAAAAGATAGCTTTTCACACCAGCAAGGAAATACTTGGCCAAAAAGTGACACATCATTACAATTTATTTGCCCCACCCACGGGGAGGGGGCAGAAAGTATAATCTTACCAAGTGCCTAGAAGGCAGAGAGCTAAACATACTTGGTAAACAGTATTTTAACTAGTACTGTTGTTTCTTAGTGGACTTTCTCCCTTCATTTTCCCAAAGACCAATTGTCACTTTGTATTGGTCATTTGTATTGGTCATTTAATACATTTCTATAGTATTCCTTAATATGGATTAAATTATTAAGCAGTTTTGGGATGCCTGGGTGGCTCAGTCAGTTAAGCATCTGCCTTTGGCTCGGGTCATGATCTCCGGGTCCTGGGATCGAGCCCACATTGGGCTCCCGGTCATGGGGGCGTCTGCTTCTCCCTCTCCCTCTGCCCACTGCTCGTGCGCACATGCACTCTCTTAAGTAAATAAAAATAAAATCTTTAAAAAAATTATTAAGCAGTTTAATAGGTATCTATGTAAATTTTATTTGAAAAAAATCACAACATTGACATGTTTTTTTTTTCTCTTAGGGCTCAGCCGATCCTCTAAATAGTGCTTTCCATTTGACCTACAACATGGTTTTGAACTTACTACGTGTAGAAGAAATTAATCCCGAGTACATGTTGGAAAAGTCCTTTTACCAGTTTCAGCATTATAGAGCAATTCCAGGAGTAGTAGAGAGTAAGTATAAAATTACTATAACAGTCTTTTTTTTTTTTTTTTTTTAATAACAGAGTCTTCGTAACCAGTAGAGTAAATACTGCATTATTGGCTGCCTAGGCCGTTGTTTATTTTTTGGTTAGCTATATCTTGATTTTTACATAAAGTAAGAACTGCGATCTGGTCATTATAACCAACTAGAACATTCTAAAAGAAAACTCTGCTAGTATACCTTTCTGTAGTTGGTTCAGATTTAATATAATTTATTGTTGTAGGCATATTACATGATAGCTCATGTTCATGAGTCATGATATAACAAAAAGCCTGGTATATTAAATTTGACCTGTAAGAAGCATGTGTGTATTATTCTTGCCCTTGTACTGTTTTCTCATTTTAAAAGAGTGCCACAGCATAAGTTTATAAATAAGGAAATTCAATACTCCAAATGGGATTTGAGTTCAGCCTTTTTAGAATTTCTAGCTCCTTTTATGATAATGCTTTCTAAAGTTCAGAAAGTGTTCTGTGGTAACTCTGTTCAAGTAGACTTGTGATTGATCCTTACCTTAGAGAATATTTTGGCCGATCATCGTATAGAGCTGATTAAAATCTAAAACAGAGGCAAAGATTGAAAATACTGGTTTTGGTAGATCCTGTAAAAATAATGCATAGTCATTGTCAAGAGGAAAAACCGGAAAATTGAGCAAAAGATGCAGGGGAAAATTAAAATCATTTGTAACCTTGTACAGAGCCAGCCACAACACTTCATAGTTCTAACTTTTTTCTTTCTCATACAAAGGTTTTTTTTTTTTTTTTTTTTAAGGTGGGATTAAATACATTAGTTCTCCCTTATCCAACGTGTTCCAAGATTCCCAGTGGTTATCTGAAATCACAGATAGTACTGAACCCTATATATATGTTTTTTTGTATACATACATTCTTTTGATAAAGTTTAATTTATAAATTAGGCACAGTAAGAGATTAACAACAGTAATAGAACAATTATAACTATATTATAATAAAAGTTATGTGAATGTGGTCTTTCTCTCTAAAAATATCTTACATTATGCTCACCTTTCTTGTGATGACGTGAGATGATAAAATGCCTACATAATGAGGTGAACTGAGGTAAATGACATAGTCACTGTGATGTAGTGTTAGGCTTCTATTGACCTGACAGTATGACAGAAAGAAGGTCATCTGTTTTTAGACTGTATTTGAACACAAGTAACTGAAACCACAGAAAGCAAAACTGTGGATAAGGGGGAGGACTACTGTATACAGTTTTTATAAAAGTAATGATGGTATTTATATTAGTATCTTTTTTTACATATTTACCTTATGCCTAGCCTTGTGTTAATACTTTTCATACTAGCTTAATGATTCTGGCTTTTTAAAATTTAATCTGAAGTATCCTTTGAAAGTATGATTTTTATAAATGTGTTATGATTTATTTAACAATAAAGGCAAATTTGAGATACTTTTCTATCACAAGTGTTAGTACACTCAACTCAATTTTTATGTAACTAAAAGTAAATGAATTATAATTGCCTCAAAAGAAAAAGGCTTGGAACATCCAAGTGTGTTAAATTTTTTTGCTTTTTCTTTACCCTTACCTGGATGATAGATCATAGTTATTTCCTCTTACATTAATTTCTCAGGTCTTAAGAGAGGCTTCTTCATTACAAACTATAGAGTTGGAAGGAGCTTTGGCATCATTTTACAGATTTTTTTTTTTCTTAAAGGCCTAGGACTCCCTCCTCCTTGATTTCCCACACCACTCATTGCTAAATGCTATGGCTTCCCCCTTCATATTCTGATTATACCTTCTCAGCCATGTAGGAACCAATCATTGGCAAATAACTGGAAGATTGAACCCCATATACTTCCTGTGTCCTGTCCTCAGCTGCCCCAGTTGCTGACCACGGAGCAAATCTGGCTTTGGGTGATACCATTCCATGTCCTCAACCAGAGACACTGAGATAATAACTTTTCCAAATACCAACTTAAAAGATGCGTATCACTGTAAAACAATATTTTGTCACCAGGCAGTGAACAAGGAGCAGTATCATCTTGTAAAAGCCCACAACTTTGGTGCACCTCGATTTGGGGGAAATAGAGCAGGACCCCTATCTGGAAAGCAGTTTGGATACTCTGGGGGAAAATCTAGTAAAAAAGAAATGGAATCTTGATGAGCTGCCCAAATTTGAGAAGAATTTTTATCAAGAACAGCTTGGTTTGGCTAGATGCACAGCACAAGAGATGGAGACATACAGAAGGACTAAGGAAATTACAGTTAGAGGTCACAACTGGCCAAAGCTAGGTCTGACTCTTTATGAAGCAGACTTCCCTGCAAATGTAATGGATGTGACTGCAAGACAGAATTTTACTGAACCTACTGTTACTCAAGCTCAGGGATGGCCATTCCTCTAAATGGATTGGATATGGTTGGAGTAGCACAGACTGGATCGAGGAAAACGCTGTCGTATTTGCTGCCTGCTGTCATCCACGTCAGTCATCAGCCATTCCTAGAGAAAGGTGATGGGCCTATTTGCTTGGTGCTGGCACCAACTTGGGAACTGGCCCAACAGGTACAGCAAGTAGCTGCTGAATACTAAAGAGTATGTTGCTAGAGGTCCACTTGCATCTATGGTGGTATTCTCAAGGGATCACAAATTTGTGATTTGAGAGAGGTGGAAATCTGTATTATAACACCTGGAAGACTGATTGACTTTTTAGAGTGTGGGAAAACCAATCTGAGAACCATCTACCTGTCCTTAATAAAGTAGATAGAATGCTTGATAGGGGCTTCGAACCAAACAAGGAAGATTGTGGGTCCCATAAGACCTGATAGGCAAACTCTAATGCGGAGTGCAACTTGGCCAAAAGAAGACAGACAGCTTGATGAAGATTTCCTTAAAGACTACATTCATAGAAACATTGGTGCACTAGAACTGAGTGCAAACCACAACATTCTTCAGATTGTGGATATGTGTCATGATGTAGAAAAAGATGAAAAACTTATCTAATGGAGGAGATCATGAGTGAAGAGTAGAATAAAACCATTGTTTTTGTTGAAACCAAAAAAAGATGTGATGAGCTTACTAGAAAAATGAGAGATGGGTGGCCCACCATCGGTATTCATGCTGACATGGGTCAGCCAGGAGTGTGACTGGGTTCTAAATGAATTCATAAATGGATAATCTATTCTGATTGCTACAGATGTGGCCTCAAGGGCTAGAAGTGGAAGATGTAGAATTTGTCATCAGTTATGACTACCCTAACTCCTCAGAGGATTATATTCATCGAATTGGAAGAGCTGCTTACCGTATCAAAACAGGCACAGCATACACTTTCTTTACACCTAATAACTAAAACAAGTGAGCAATCTTATCTGTGTTTCATGAAACTAATCAAGAGCAGTTAATCCCAAGTTGATTCAGTTTCCCCAAAGACAGAGGTTCAGGTTGTTCAGGGGTGGAGGAGGCTTGAAGGATGACCATTGGGACAGATACTCTTTGGGCAAAAGGGCTGGATTTAATACCTTTAGAAACGGAAAATTATGACAGAAGTTACTCTAGTCTGCTTAAGAGAGATTTGGGGGGAAAAACTCAGAATGCTATTTGCTGTGCTGCAGTTTACACCAGTCAGAGCTTTGGAAGTAATTTTGTGTCTGCTGGTCTGGAGACCACTTTTAGGACTGGTAATCCAACAGGCACTTAACAGAATGGTTATGATAGCACTCAGCAATGTGGAAGTAATGTCCAAAGATGCACAAGGGTATGAACCAACAGGCATATGCATATCTTGCTACTGCAGCTCTGCCTATGATTGGTTATCCAGTGCCAACAGGTTATTCTCAGACTTGAGAAGTAAATGTCTATTTTTCATAACTGCTTTTTATATTGTAAGTTATTAGGATATTTAAGAAACATGGGAAATGCAAAAATGTCTGCAGTGCAGCAGTAATTATGGTGTACTTCTTCATTATTTAAGTTGGATATTTCTCTCCGTTCCTGAAGTAATTTTTAGGCTCTTTTTTGTACTAGAAAATGCAGGCAGTCTTTTCACAAAAGTAAAAGTATGGTGATTTGAAATACAATAAATGAAGGTAACACATGGCCTTCCAATAAATAATAGGTGAAGACTGAAAAAAATAATAAAAAATAAAGGCCTAGGGAAGTTAAGTCAGATATACCTTATAAAATTAATGGCAAATGTGTAATTTCAGATTACCTTTATTATTTTCTTGTATAGTGTTTGATGCCATTTGTCTTGGTGAATACCTATGGCCTTAGGAAAGAGAAAGAAATGATTCTTCTGTCAAGGAACCGTATTATTTATTTATTTATTATTATTATTATTATTTATTTATTTATTTATTTATTTATTATTTAATTTCCAAGAGAGAGAGAGCGAGCGAGCACACAAGCACAGGGGAGGGGCAGAAGGAGAGTAAGAGAGAATCTCAAGCAGAGTCCACAATGAGCGTGGAGTCCATTGTAGGGCTCAGTCCCATGACCATGAGATCACAACCTGAGCTGAAACCAAGAGTTGGACACTTCACTGACTGCACCACACAGGCGACCCAGGGAACCATATTTTTTAAGGGGCTAGAAATCTCTTTCTCCTGCAAAAAAAAAAAAAAAAAAAATTATATATAATAATAGAATAAAAAAACAGTATCAACAAGATTTAAGTGCATTGTGGATTTGGGTGTGAATTAAAGTATTTTAATCAGATTAATAGTAAAAAGGAAATTTGTTAATTTTACCTCATGTCGAAATTTCAGATGCTGTCATTGAAACACAAGGTTATAAGCCAGCTTAATATTTTTTTAAGATTTTATTTATATTTATTTATTTGAGATAGAGAGCGGGGGAGAAGCAGAGGCGAGGGACAAGCAGACTCCACACTAAGTGCAGAGCCCAATGCGGGGCTAGACCCACAACCCTGAGATAATGACCTGAGCCCAAACCAAGGGTCGGATGCTTAACTGACTGAGCCACCCGGGCACCCCAAATCAGCTTAATACTTTAAATAAAAGATTTAAACTTACAATATTGCTACTAAGCAGTTAGCACTGGGTCATGCATGACTAGGGTAATTACACACACAGCCAGCAGTTAGACTGGTTTTGTGGCTGAATAAGAGAAATACAATGCACATGGGTGTACCAACCTTTGATTCTTTTTCTTCTTTGTAAAAATAGTGTATTCTAACAACCAATAACTGTTTAAACTTCACTTTATATTCTTCTTCTTTAATTCCATAGAAAATATCCCAGATATGGTTGGGGATAGAGCGAGAAATAAGTATTTTCCCATTTATTTAAACCATTTTTTTATGACTTCTCACTGTACTCAAATTCTTAAATATGACTTTGAAAAACACTCTGCTACCTATTCTGAACTTAAACATTACCATCATTTTCCACTCCCCTGTCCTCTGTCTCTCCAGTCCCCAGCTGCTGCTGTATACTCAGGGTGGCTCTGACTGACTTAGCTTTTAAAGGAATTGTGAATAATATAATCTGCACTTCCTGGTACTGCTGTTATATACTTTCTTATTCTTCTGCTTGAATTATCCCTGCTTTCCTTACCTATGTTTTTAAAGGGCAAAGACCTTTTGAAGCTCATAAATAAAAAAATGAAATGTCAAGTGTAGAACAGGCATTTTAATGGGGAAAGGTAGATATTTAAATGATGAAAGAGCGGGGTGCCTGGGTGGTGCAGTCTGCCTTCGGCTCAGGTCATGATCCCAGGGTCCTGGGATCGAGCCCCGCATCGGGCTCCCTGCTCAGCAGGAAGCCTGCTTCTCCCTCTCCCACTCCCCCTGCTTGTGTTCCCTCTCTCGCTGTGTCTCTCTCTCAAATAAGTGAATAAAATCTTTTAAAAAAAATGATGAAAGAATTGATGACGGAATTGCACCACCTTTACTACAATTTGCAGGACTGAGTGGTATGACCAAAGAGTCATAATAGTGTAGAAGGAAATGGTTAGAGGTGATAAAGGCTATCCACTATGCTTTAAAAATGTAGAATACATATTGAATGCAGTTTATTCTCATTTTTAGTTATTATTAGTAAGGGTTTCATTCTTTTTGCTGTTGATACTGCTAGAACTTTCTCAAGAGAGCTGGTATTATTTTCACATTAGTATATCCCAATTAAAATGTAGACTGTTGTCTTTGGAAGTATAGAATTAATCTTTATTTTATAACTTACAGTGCTTTATGTTTTGTAACAAACTTAGATGGCTGGCATACATGAGATGTTTTTCATTTTTTAGATTTTTCAGTGAGCTATAGAGTAAAACTTAGAGGATTTCACTGTTTCTATACTGAAAGGAAAAATGCAAAGTTAATTTTAATCTTTTGTTAGTGTCATTAAAGGTAATGCCATGGTTAATAGCAAGAGCTGTGAAGTTAAACATGGGTTTGATTCAAGACTATATGAGCTTTAGTTTGCTCATCTAAACTGCTGGGATAATAACTAGTTCATCCAGTTCATGAAAATTAAATGAGATAATTTATGTTAAATGGTCATTGAGTACTTGTTTTAACTACTGATAGTATTGCCGTAGATCAGTAAAGCCATTTAAACTTCAACCTGTTAGAAAATTTGCTCAGTACTGGGAATAGCAGTCCATTTTCTCATCACTCCCAGGTCTGTATCTGTGCACATATTATATGATATTAATATTAATATATCTTTGGAACCACCACCTCTCCTGTCCCTCAAAAAGAGGAAATTGTTTGCAAACTCTATTAAGAGTTTATTGGAGTATCTCTCACATGCTGTTTCCTAAGATATTGAGACTTTCCTGTGGTCTACACTGCAGTGAAGCCAGCTTCTTATACTCAGGTTCCTCTACTATTTGATTAACTACACTTTCTGCAGTTTTATAGAGCTGTAGTTAGAATCCTAGATATAAAATACATGTGACTTCTTAAAATGTCTCAGACTTTTGACTCATTAGTAAAATGGTCTGAGCGCAGAAGTGATTTGGAATAGAGGATGGGGAGCAGTATTTAAGCATCCAAACAGTTGTTTATAGTCTCCCTAAACTCCTCCCGTCAGTGCTTATTGTTTCACTGATTCCTGCAAACCGTGTTACTCTGTAATTTAGATGGGGCAGCAGTATTAATATTTCTGTGCAGTTTTTATTTCAAAACTTCTTACTGACTTTAGTCTGTCCAATATTCTTTTATAGTTTTCTAATTGTTTCTCTTTTTGATAATGTCTGTTGCCATAATATGTGTTAAGAATAGCTTTCTCGTCTTCAGTGAATGGATTTCATTTTCTATAAGAAGATTTGCAGTTCATTTAAAAATAATCAAGATGATGTATTATGCCTGAGGGAATGCAAAAGACCAGAAGTTTGAGGGAGCAGTCTATGAGAATGTTGAAGATAATAAAAATAATAATAAAACAGTTGTTATATCCTCCCTGAATGTTTACTCTGTCCTATACTCCTGGCTAAGTATTTTCCATATCTTCTGTCAGTTAATCTCTATAGTCTTAGGGAGTATGGGTATTTTTGTTATCTTAATTTTGTGGATAAAAAAACAAACAGATTTAATAGAGGCGTTTGATCAATGGAATAGAATTGAGAGTCTAGAAGTAAACCCATACACCTGTGGTCACTTGATTTTCAACACATGCTCTTGGGGCAGTGGGATAGCCATATGTGAAAGAATGAAATCGGATCCTTACCATATATTAAAATTAATTGAAATTGAATGAAAGTCCTAAATATAAGAGCTGAAACCATAAAACTCCTGGAAGAAACCATACATACAAATCCCTATAACCTTGGATTTGGCAGTAGTTTCTTAAATAAGACACTAAAAGCACAAGCAACAGAAGAAAAATTTGATTTAATCAAAATTGAAAACTTTTGTACCTCAGTAGATACCAACAGAAAGTAAAAGAAAGCCCAAAGAATGGGAGAAAATAATTTGCAAAACACATATCTGATACGGGTCTAGTTTCCAGAATATGGAAAGAACTCTTATAATTAAAAAACAAATAGTCTAATTTTTAAATGGACAAAGTATTTGAATAGATTTCTCCAAAGAAGATAAACTATTAGCCAACAAACAAGCACTTGAAAAAGATGCTCAATGTTTCCATTCCTAGATCTATAACCAAAAAAAGAAAAATACTTTCAAACAAAAACATGTGCATCAGTGTTCATAAAAACACTATTCACAGTAGCTGAAAGGTGGAAATAATTCAAAGTCCATCACCTGGTAAACAGATCACTAAAATGGTATACCCAAATAGTGAAATAATCAGCCATAAAAAGGAGTGAAGTAGTGATACATGCTATGCTGCTGTCCACATGGATGAACCCTGAAAACATGCTCAGTGTAGGAAGCCAAACAAAAGGCCTTGGTATACTGTGATTGCATATATATATATGAAATACCTCGAGTAGATAAATCCTTACAGATAGAAAGTACACAGAAGGGTTGTCAGGGGCTGAGGGAAGGAAGAAATGAGTGTTTGCTCAGTGGATATGGAGTTTCCTTTTGGAGCAATGAAAATATTTTAGAACTATGTGATGGTGATAGTTGCATATGTTGTGAATGTACTAAATATATTAATGGTGAGTTTTATGTTTTGTGTATTTTACTCCAGTTGAAATAGTGTTTGTTCACAATGGGATGGAGGCGTAATGAAATGAGTGAGGAAGGGAGGTCAGCAAGAATTTGAGCAGGAAATGCTATCATAGATGGTTAGATGAGCTAAGAGAAAAATTGGGGAAAAGAGCCTATGTTTTGGCTATTGACTGAGTAGAGAAAGAACTGTAGTTGAATTGCCTGTTCTCAGTTTTAGGGACCTAGACCCTGATGGTGGTGGAGGTCTCATGACAGTAGCAAACTGGATTCTTGATGAAATTTAAAGCAACATATTAAAGGTCCAAATGAGTTCTGTCTGAAGGGACTTTCTGCAGTGGTAGAAATGTTCTGTACCTGTGCTATTCAAGTCCAGAAGTCAGTAACCAGTTGAGTTACTGACAGTTGAATATTTGAAATTGTGCTAGTGCTATTGAGGAGCTAAGTATTTAATTTTCATTAATTTTAATTTAAATAGCCACATATGGCTGGTGTCTGCTGGTAGTATATTGAAAAAAAGCTGACCTAGCACATTTCTACCGTTAACAGAGTTTTATAGGACAGTGCTGTGTTGAGCAATGTAGGCCTAGAATTCTTAATTAGTTAATATCTTCTCCCATGTCTATAGGAGAGAAACAACTCACCAAATACGATCATTGCCAATTCAGACTCAATTTGAGGATTCACAATTAGTGAGTTGGGGGACGTTAATGTAGAACCTTAATGTAGAAAGAAAAGACTCAGCATGATGTGCACTTCTCTCTGAAGTTTTTCCACAAAATTTCTAATCTATGCAAGCTGACTTTGTTTCCTACATTTGTAGTAGGAAAACAGATGTATCTTTGTATAATTTTACATAAAGTATTTTTTTAATATTTTACTTGTGTTTTATTTACAGAGGTAAAGAACTCAGAAGAACAGTATAATAAAATAGTAATACCAAATGAGGAAAGTGTCATTATCTATTATAAGATTAGACAGCAGCTTGCCAAACTGGGTAAAGAAATTGAAGAATACATTCATAAACCAAAGTATTGCTTACCATTTCTACAGCCAGGTCGTTTGGTAAAGGTATGTCATTTTTGGGTAAAGATGCTAATTGTTGTTCTATAATAATTATATTGTTTTACACTGTTCACGTGGAATTGATTGGGGGTGGGATCCTGTGTTAAGGTCTTTTAATCTCCACTAATTTTCATTTTGGGGGATATAAATCGAAGGAGACACTTTTGGAATTGACATATAAAATATCTCCCGTTATGAAATAAAAAAATAGAAGCAGTTTTGTGTGCAGTTTTAAGTCTTGGATGAATTCATTAGCTATAAAATATTAAAAATTTCATATAGTCTCAGAACAAATACATCATATCATTTTAGAAATTTGTTTGCCAACGGAGATATTCCTATTCTTGCTGTTTTAGAGGCCTATGATATTTGGTGGTGATTTTTTTCTTTGGGGTTAGTATCTTTTTCCTTAAGTTTAACTGATCTTTCAAAAAATATTTTACCAGGAAAACTATAATGTGGGCAAGGAAGTCTATAAAATTGCTTTTTGAACATAAATGTTTTTATTTACTTGCTTCCCTTTCTTTTTAGGTAAAGAATGAAGGAGATGATTTTGGCTGGGGAGTAGTGGTAAATTTTTCAAAGAAGTCAAATGTTAAGGTAAACTATTGCCCTTAAGGTAGAATCATATACAAAGTTCTAGTAAAGAGTTTTTTCAGACTCATGAAATTGATCAAAGTAGAAATAGCGTTACATTAAGAGAAGCTATAATAAATTCTGCCATAAAGAATTACATTTTTGAATAATCTTAAATTTTGTCTTCAAAGTGCTGTTATTTTCCAAACAACAGATTTTAATTTCATGACAGTTTACATGTCTTCTCTGAATTCATCAGTACTTTTTATAATTTTACTCTTTAAATTGAATATTAGAAAGAATTAGTTTCTGATAGGGAAAACTAGAATTTTGATTTAGGTATATAATAGTTGAAGAAAAGGTATTAGAACTAGTTAGGTTTTACTTATTCTGAGGGAAAACAATAATAAAGTTGGCTTTTGTCATTATTTATATAAATATTTTGAAAAGATTATGTGTAAAATTAAGGAAGATTTTGTTACTGTGTTAGATGAGCGACTATCTTGAAATTAAGTTAGCCACCCTGTTACATTTTCTTTGTCTCCCAGTATGTGACCTCAGGCAGCATTTTGTATCTCCACGTATATTTTTCTTTATCTTTAAAAATGAATAGTTTGCAGAGCACCTGGATGGCTCAGTACGTTGGGCATCTCATTCTTGATCTCAGCTCAGGTCTTGATCTTGGTTGTGAGTTCAGGCCCCACACTGGGCTCCACGCTGGGTGTGGAGCAACCTTAAAAAAAAAAAATAGTTTGCATAAGATAGCTGCATTCTCATAAGGTTAACCATGTCATGATTTTGTTGTCATTAACTTTGTTCCACCTGGGTATAGAGCAAGTAGGAATTAAGCTTTGGGATTGGAAGTTACTCCTGAAATACGTAAATGAATTTAGAGATAATGAAGTCATTTGTTGGGAAAAACAAGTTCATAGGTTTGGGGGCACCCGGGTGGTACATTCGGTTCAGCATCAGCCTTTAGCTCAGGTCATGATCTCAGGGTCCTGGGTTTAAGCCCCACATCAGGCACCTTGCTCAGTGGGGATTCTGCTTCCCTCTCTCTCTCTGCCCCTCTCCTGCTCGTGCTCTCTCTCTCAGATAAATAAAATTTCTTAGGTTTGTGATGGCTATTTTGGTGAATGATCTGTGATTAATCCCACTGAGGAACTTCTTAAGGATATTTAGTTTGTTATTACTATTTTGATACATTACCATCTTCATTAGTAATTATATATAAGATTTGTTCTTTAAGTATTGTCACACTTGTTATCTCATTTGATCCCAATTTTATAAGCATTCATTAACCACAGACACAAAATCTCTGTGCTTACTCATTTGATGAATAGCAGAAAGCAGATAATGAAAATAAAAGGCAGAATAGTATAAATACTTCAGTAAAGATACAAGTAAAGTACATTTGGAGCACAGAGGAGGAAGAAGTTATGTCTGAGCTATTAGAGATGGCATCTAATTAGGAAGATAATTTAAAATTTTTAAAGGAACCTTGGAGAATGAGTAGCATTCATTTGATGGAAATTTACTGCTGGAGGAGCAGCGATATGCAGCAGGCCCAGAACATTTCAGGTAAAAAGTGAAATCTTTTAGAAATATTGAAGTTAATCACAGAAAATGGTTAAAATACAGATTTGAGTATATTCAGTCTAGGTATCTAAACATGTGAAAGCACTGGTAGGTGTTTGATTAGTTGGTTGGTTGATTGGTTTGCTTGGGTTTAGTTTGGTTGTTTGCTTTTTTAATCTGTTTATTTTTGAGGAAGGGATTGATCTGATCAGAAGTTACTGTACTGACAGTGTTTGAAGGATATTGAAAGAGATAGCATAGTAGATACAAGTTTGTCAGTTAAGGAGACTTAACTCTTTTTGGGTGAGTCAGAAGGAAGGTGGTAAAGAATAAGGGTTCAGATGGAGGATACCGAGGAACTAGAATGGGCAGTCTTGTGTGGGAAGTTGGGGGAAGCTTTAGTGATGATAAGATTTCAAACTTAGATATGTGAAAAGTTGGCTGTATTGAGCCAATAGTATTAAACTGGATAAAGTTTGCCTCTCATTCTGTGTCCCCCCCCACCTTATTTTAAATATACAGTGAAGTAAAGCTTGGAATTTTAACCTTGACGAAGATTGCATGGGTATTATTCATTTGAGCCTGACTAGAACTCAGATATGACTTACAGGCTTTTATATTTTCTTAGTTCTGTTTTTCGTGTACAGTGAAAAGTGTGGCGGTAAATGCTAAATGTTGTGGTTCCATTCATACTTATATAACCCATGGTGGAAAAGCCTTTGCCAGTTTACTCATTCCATAACTTGTCTATATCTAAGAGAATATTGCTAGGGCAGAATATTTTTACTTGTAGGGTACTGAAGTGCTATAGATTTCTTTCACTGGTTTTACATTACTTATATGTTTGTTTTTTCAACAGTTTTACTGAGATATTATTTATATACTGTACTGTTTACTCAGTGACTTTTAGTAAATTCACCATCACCACAATCGATTTTAGAATATTTTTATCCTCTCAAAAGGAAAAGGAAACTTTTGTCATTCCCACCCTGTGCTCCCATACCCTCAATCCTGAACAGCTACTAATCTACTCTCTATAGATTGCCTGTTCTGAAGATTTCATAAAATCGAATCGTGATACGGTGTTTTGCGACTGGCTTCTTAGCATGTTTCCAGAGTTTAAGCATGTTGTAGTGTGTATTAGCACTTTGTTCGTTTTTGTGATTGAATAGCATTCCATTGTACAGATACATGACATTTTGTTTATCCATTCATGAGTTGATAGACATTTGGATTGTTTCTACCTCTGGGCTATTATGAATAATGCCCCTATAAACATCGATGTCTGAGTTTTTATGTGGACATAGTTTTCATTTCTCTTGGGAGTGAAATTGCTGGATCCTGTGGATACCGTACAACCATTTAAAGAACTGCCAGGTTGTTTTCTAAAGTGGCTGCACCATTTCACATTCTCATTAACAATGTATGATAGTTTTTATTTCTTCACATCCTCACCAACACTTAATATCTGACTTTTTGATTACACTCAGTATATAGTGGTATCTCATTGTGGTCTTGATTTGTATTTCCCTGATGACTAATATTGCCAAGGATCTTTTTATGTGCTTATTGGCCATTTGTATATTCTTTGGAGAAATGTTTTCAGCTCTTTTGCCCACCCACATTCAAATTGAGTTGTCATTTTATTACTAAGTTATATGAGTTCTTTATGATATTTGATTTCCAGATATTTATCTCCCATTTTGTGGATTATCTTTACTTTCTTGATAGTGTCCTTTGAAGCACAAGTTTTTAATTTTGATGTAATCCAAATTAAATCTTTTTGTTTCCTTGTTACTTACGGTTTTGATGTCATATATAAAAATTACTGCCAACATCAAGCTCATGAAGATTTACCTCTGTGTTTTCTTCTGAGAGTTTTTTTTTTTTTCATGCTACCATGCAACAAAACTTTCATTAACATTTTGAACAGCAGTTGAGAAAACCAGTGATTCAGTTATTACTGAAACTGGTAATTTCTAAACTTAAATTGGGGCAAATGGCTATAGTGCAGAGCAATGCCATCATTGGGCACTATGAATTCAAGACTGAAGAATTAACAGCCACCCCTCAGACGGAGAACCAGGTGGAGAGTTGACTCTTTCTGGATATTGTAATCAGAAAGAGTGCGGCCATCTTCCAGCTGCTTGCCAGCAAAGATAAGCCTCTGCTGGTCAGGGGGGATGCCCTCTTTATCTTGGATCTTCACCTTCACGTTTTCAATGGTATCACTGGGCTCCACCTCCAGGGTGATGGTCTTCCCAGTTAGGGTCTTCATGAAGATCTGCATGCCACCCCTCAGGCGCAGAACCAGGTGCAGGGTCGACTCTTTCTGGATGTTATAATCAGAAAGAGTGTGGCCAGTGTGGCCATCTTCCAGCTGCTTGCCTGCAAAAATGAGCCTCTGCTGGTCAGGGGGGATGCCCTCTTTATCTTGGATCTTGGCCTTCACATTTTTGATGGTGTCACTAGGCTCTACCTCTAGGTTGATGGTCTTGCCGGTCAGGGTCTTCACGAAGATCTGCATTTTGACCTGTTAGCGAATGCAAGGACACTGGATGCAATCATGTCGAGTTACCCAGATGCCAAGACACCGACACCCGACAATGCCAGCCACTCTTCTAAGAGTTTTATAGTTTTACCTATTATATTTAGGTCCCTGATCCATTTCCAGTTAATTTTTGTATGTGGTATAAGGTAAGGGTCCAGCTTCATTCTTGTCCTAGCCCTGGTTATTGGAAAACTCTTCCCTCATTAAATGATCATGTCATCCTCATCAAAACTCAGAAGATCATAGCCTTTATTTCTAGACTCTCAGTTCCGTTCACCTCTGTGTCCATCCCAGTGCCAGTACCATATGGTCTTCATTTACCATATCTTTGTAATTAAGTTTAAAAAAAAATAGATTTATGAGTTCTCCAGCTTTGTTCTTCTTTTCAAGATTGTTTTGGCTATTCTGGGATCCTTACAGTTTCATATGAATTTGATTATCTGCTTGTCAGTTTTTACGAAGAAGTCAGCTGGGATTCTGAGAGGGCTTACACTGAATCTGTGTATCAGCTTGAATATTGCTGTCTTAACATAATTGAGTCTTTCAGTCATGAACACAGCAAGTTTTCCCTCATATTTACAGACTTTTTTTTTAAAGATTTATTTTTTTTTAAGATTTTATTTATTTGAGAGAGAATGAGAGAGAGAGCACATGGGGGGGGCGGGTCAGAGGGAGAGGCAGACTCCCCGCCGAGCAGGGAGCCTGATGCAGGACTCAATCCTGGGACTCCAGGATCATGACCCGAGCCGAAGGCAGTCACCTAACCAACTGAGCCAGCCAAGTGTGAGAGCGCGTGCAAGCTTGGGGTGGGAGGCAGAGCATACTCCCCGCTGAGCGAGGAGCTGGACATGGGGCTCCATTTCACAACCCTGAGATCATTCATGACCCTCGCTGAAATCAAGAGTCGGTTGCTTAACCGGCTGAGCCACCCAGGCGCCCCTTATTTCGATATTCTTATTTGGTAATTTATTGTTTTTCAAGTATAAATTTTATACTTTTTTTCTGTATACAAGGCCATGTTGTATCACAAATAGAGATGGTTTTCTCCCTTTTCAATGTGGCTGCATTTTAGTTCTTTTTTTGCCTACTTGTTATGGCTAAAACCTCAAGTACAATGTTAATAGAGGTAATGAGAGCAGATATCCTAGTCTTTTTCCGAATTTAGGGGGGAAACATCCAGTGTTTATCCATTATGAATGATGTTAGCTCTGGGTTTTTAAGTGTCCTTTACCAAGTTGAGGAAGTTTCTTTCTATTCATAATTTGTTGAGTGTTTTTGTTACGAAAGATTATTGTATTTTGTCAAATGCTTTTAATGTACCTATTCAGATGATCATGTAGTTTTTAATTCCATTTGGTATTTATTCTGATGTGCTATATTAGGTTAATTGATTTTTAAATGTTAAATCAACTTTGGATTCCTGGATAAATCCCACTTGGTCATGCTGCATTATTCATTTTATTTGTTGCTGGATTCATTTTGCTAGTATGTTGCAGAAGACTTTTGCATCTACATTCATAGGAGATACCAGTCTATAGTTTTCTTCGGATGTTTTTGTCTGGGTTTGGTTAACAGGTTAGTGCTGGCCTCATATTGAATTTGGAAGTGTTCCCCTTTTTTCTGTTTTTTTGACAAGTTTTTGAAGAAATGGTATTAATTTTTTTTTAATTGGAAGACTTCGGCAGTGAGAACACCTGAGCCTGGGCTTTTCTTTGAGTGTAGTTTATGATTATTAAGTCAGTTTTATAGGGTCTGTTCAGATTGTTTATTTCTTCTTGGGTCAGTTTCAATGATTTGCTTTCTTAGAAATTAGTCCATTTCATCTAAGTTACCTAATTTACTTGTATATAATTGTTCATGATATTAATTTATAATCCTTTTTATTTCCAGAAGGTGGTTAGTAATGTCCCCTCCTTCATTTCTCATTCTAATAATTTGAATCTTTCATCTAGCTAAATGTCAATTTTGTTGATCTCAAAGAACGAGCTTTTGGTTTCATTGATTTTTCTATTTTTCAATTTCATTAATTTCTGCTGCATTTTTGTTAATCCTTATATCTGCTAGCTTCAGTTTTAGTTTTCTGTTCTTTTTTTATTGTCTTAAGGTAAGAGGTCAGGTTATTAATTTGAGATCTCTCTTCCAGTTTAATATAGGCATTTATGCCTGTAAATTCCCCTCCAGGATGATAGTTTATCTGCATCCCATAAGTTTTGGTATGTTTTAATTCATTTTCATTTACTTCCAAGTATTTTCTAATTTCTCTTTTGATTTCTTCTTTGACCCCCTAGCTATTTAGGAGTGCGTTAATTTCCATATATTCGTGAAATTCCCAAATTTCTGTCTGTTTTTGATTTCTAATGTCATTCCTTTCTTGTTTGAGAAATAATTGGCATTATTCCAGTCCTTTTGAATTTATGGAAATTTGTTTAATGGCCTAACATATGGTCTATCCTGCAGAATGTTTATATGTAGTTGAGAAGAATGTATATTCTGTTTTGGGTGAGATAGTCTATAGATGTCTGTTAGGTCTGGTTCATTTATGGTGTTCAAGTCTTCTGTTTCTTTTCTTGCAGATCTTTTGTCTATTTGTTCTATGCATTAAAGTAAGGTATTGAAGACTAGTTGGATCTTTTTTTATTCAGTCTGAAAAATCTCTGCCTCTTGTTATGGTTCCTTAATCAGCTGGTTAATCTATTCACATTTAGTGTTATTGATATTGAATTTGTGGCTGCCATTGTGCTTTTTGTTCTGTAGTTTCATTTTGTTTTTCTAGTCCTCCTTTACTGCTTTCTTTTGCATTAAGTGCTTATGTTCTAACATAACATTTCAGCTTTTTTTTTTCATTTTATTTTAATGATTTCTTTCTCTACTTTTTATGTTTTATTTCTCTACATCTCAATTTTTTTTTACTTCCTTAGTGGTTGTTAGGGCCTCTCATATCCTGTATTTCCATGTTAACTTAACAGAATAAGTTTCAGATTTATACTGAATTCCAATGAGACGTAGAGACATTATTCCCATATACATTTGTTCCATTTTCCCTCTTTTTGTGATATAATCTATAAATGTTACAAACCCAACAATACATGCTATAATTATAACTTAATATGATTTTATGATTTATAAAGAAGCTTAGAGAAGAAAGAGCAAGTATTTATAGCTCTTGTTATATTAATCTCATTATTTATCATTTCTGGTTTATTTTATTGGATCCTATGGATTCAAGTTACCATCTGGAGTTTTTGCCTTAGCTCAGTTCAACTTTGCTCCTACCCACCTCCTTTGTGCCATTATTGGAAAATATATTACATTCCTATATGTTGCAGACTTAACAATTCAATATATATGTATTATTTCATTTTTAAATCATTTAGTAGAAAAAAATAATTTTTATACTGTCTTTTTAGTTACATAATTACCTTTACCAGTGCTCTGTTTATTCATGTAGATTCAGATTAATGTCTAGTATCACTTGCTTTCAGCCTCAAGAATTTCTCATATTTTTTATAAAGTGGGTTCTGCTAGCAACAAATTCTCTGTTTTTGAAAGATAACTTTGGTGGATTTATAGATTCTTGGTTAACAAGTGTTTTTCTGTGAACATGCCTTCTGGTCTCCATTGTTTTTGCTGAGAAGTTTCTGCTGTTAATCTTACTGTGGTCCCCTATAAGAGAGGAGTCTTTTTTTTTTTTTTCCCCCTCTTGCTGATTTCAAGATTCTCTCCTTTGTTTTGGCTTTCTGCATTTTTATTATGATGTGTCTCTGCTCATCTCTTTATATTTATTTTACTTGGAGTCCATTGAATTTCCCGAGTATGTAGATTAATATTTTTCAGTTAATTTGGGACATTTTCAGCCATTATTTCATCAGATATTTTTTCATCTCTTTCTGTCTTCTCCTGGTACTCACATTATGGGTATATTATTGTACTTATTGGTATGCTACATTTGTCTGAGGTTCTGTTCATTTTCTCCTTTTTTATTCCCCGTTTTTTTGGGTTATGTAATCTATCAGGCTATGTACGGATGTGCTGCTGCTTTCTTCTGCTACTTCAGATCTCTTGAGCCCCTCTAGTGATTTCTTTCATTTCAGGTGTACTTGTACTTATGAATTCAAGAATTTCGTTTTTGGTGGTTTTTATCACATCTGTCTCTTTATTGCTATTCTCTATTTGATATGACATTGTTATTTTACCTTCCTTTACTTCTTTAATTATGATTCCCTTAGTTTGAAAATATTTATGCTGGCTTCATTTAAGTCTTTGTTTAATCCAGTATCTGGTCACTCTCACAGGCATTTTCTTCTGTTATCTGCTTTTTTCTGGTACTTAGGTCTGGAATCATACTTTTCTGTTAATGTCTTATAATTTTTTCTTTGAAATTGGACATTTTAAATAATATATTGTGGCACTCTTGGTACTGGTCCCTCCTTCCCTCCCCTCACACAGGTACATTGTTATTTGCTTGTTTATTAGTTTAGTCATTAGCTCGAATGAGTGAAGTCTGTTCCACCCCCACTCATAACCTTCTTCCTTTTGAGTGACACTTTAGGACCTGTGGACTACATGAAGCATGGAGGCTTTTTTTTATTTTTTAAGATTTTATTTACTTATTTTAGAGAGAGAGCATGTATTGGGGGGAAGCTGAGAAAGAGGGAGACCAGCAGACCCCTGCTGAGTGGGGAGCCCCATATGGGGCTTAATCCCAGGAGCCTGAGATCATCACCTGAGCTGAAATCAAGAGTAGGACTCTGAACCAACTGAGAGACCTAGGTGCCCTAAGCATCAGGTCTTTATAGCTCGCCTCTCCCAGCATGACAGCAATGCCTTAAAGGCAGGGTAAACAAGGGCAGTTGAGGCCCCAGTATTCTTAGCAGTACCACACCTAAGATAGAGTCTCTGGCCAACCATTGGTGGCTGGGCAGAAGAAGGGTGTCCCCACCTCTCAGCCTCACTTGCCCAGAACTTTTGCTCATTAGTGAGTGGGAGCAGGATAAGAAATGCTGCCATCCTACGCCTTCTGGAAAGATTGCCCTCCAACTAAGAGCTGCAGGGAGAGGGAGCCCTACTGTGTTTTTGGCTTCACTAGTCTGCAGTTTTTGTCTTGCTGAGCTAGGAGAGATGAGGTGGGAGTGATCTTGGTTTAGATATCAGACTTAACGTTGTTCCTAATGAATTTTGTGGACTTTCTTGAATAGATGTTTCTTCACTTGCTATGTGCCCTTAGAACCATTTCCAGAGACTTCACATGGTTGGTTTTTTAGAACTTTTCTCAAGTTTGCCAGGGAGCTGGGTGTGTGATATACTACCATGCCGTCATGCTGGTAATTGATCTCAGGTTTTATATTTTTAAGGGAGAAAAATTATACCTAACATAATTATAATTACATTTGCACACACATACATAGTGAACAAGTTTTTAAGTGATTTACCTCTCTTGGTCCTTAATCCATGTATAAAAGTAGTGCCAGCTGATGAGAATTCTTTTAGGCAAATATGAAATGGGGAATAGAGAAGAACATATTTCACTTTTTTTTTTCTGCTTAAATTGGTGGTGAAACTTATTTCTCCACTGAGTTGCTTACATTTGTTCACTAAAAACATGAAATACTTTTTTTATTGATTTTGTAATCTAGGCGAGAATACTAATACAGAGATTTTTGTGGTTAATAGGGTTTGGTGTAAAGACAGGAAAAATACACACTAAGGAAGAAGATATTTGAAGCATTTTAAAGAGAGAGAAATATGATTGTCAACATTTATTTTATATTGTTTCTTTATATTCTACGAACTTGAAATTTTCATCAGAATTATATTTTAATCTGATAATTTCCACTTATAGTATGGAATTGGCCACATTTTAAAAGGAATGAAAAGTTAGGGAAAAAAGTTCAATTATGTGTTTAGGAAGTTAAAAATAAGGACATAGGTGTAAAAATTTAAAGAATTTATACTAAGACAATCATTAAGCCAACTAGAACATTTAGTAATTATTTTCTTATGTGAAGGATGACATTGTTGATCCACCTTTACCACAGTGTAGAGCTTAGAAGTAGTTCAGTGAGAACGATATTACAATCTTTTTTTTTTTCTTTTTGATAGAGAGAAAGCATGCATGCAGGGGGAGGGACAAAGGGAGAGGGAGAGAGAGTCTTAAGCAGACCTCACGCTCAGCACAGAGCCCCTCTCTGAAATCATGACTTGAGCCAAAATCAAGAGTCAGTTGCTTCATCAACTGAGCCACGTGGGTGCCCCAAATTATTTTATAATCTTTAAGAAATATTTTTAACAGCAAATTTCCACTTAATGCCTCAATACAGAGTCTTTGAAGTGTGCTCCCATAGTAACACTTAAGGATATCTCTGTAATGTGAGTGATTTTGGCAACTTTACAAAGAAAGATTACATAGATATACTTGAGTTCCAATGGTCACTTCTTTGATTGTTTTAGCTTACAGAGGAAGAATATTAAATTTAAAAATAAAATCTATAGAATTGGAACTAAACCCAACAAGACAGTTTTAGATTATCTAGATACATTACAGACTGTTCATAAATCATAGATTATTTTTGTTTAAATACTCGTCACCTAACACTTTGGAGTTAATTCATTCATCAAACTGGAATGGATCTTACACAGAGGGTTTTTTCCCCTCTGGAAGCAAAGATAACAGTCATTGATTCTCCTTACAGTCTTTTGTCTCCTGGAAGATTAACAGTTGGGTCCTAACTTCTTAGCTCATTGTTTTATAAAATCATTTTATATTGACTAAGCTTTACATAAATACATAATCTTTGCAGCTACAGACTTAATTGAAAAAAATGTTCAGCTTTGGTTTGTGTCTATACCAAAATGAAGAATGTTTTGATGAAACATTTAAAAATAACCATATTTTGGGGGGAAAAAAGTATGTGGAGAAAAAAATTGGGTTTTGAGGAATGGAGCTTATGTATTCAGAAATTTGAATTCAGTAATTTAAGATAATTATGGTTGTATTTTTGGTTTGTATTTGGAAACGTATTTGTTAAGCGATTGGTAGTTTAGTGCAGAAATAGATCATAGGTATGAGTTTGTCATTTCTTGAAAGTTTTTCAGTTTTGAACAGTAACTGTGCCTAGGGGATACCAAGCAGTTAATTCTTCGACTTGTTCGCTCCTCAATCAAAATAACTTTCCTTTTATCATTTTATGCAAAAGGATCACTCAAATATTGAATTAAAAAGACCAAAGAAAAATATCTTTTTGCTGTTTGAAAGATACTGCTGTCAAGCAAATTATCATAAATTACAGATGTAATTAATCCTTGGATCTTGAGAATTATATTTTTATTAGAGAATATAAGACCAAAGTTTTTTAATAAAATTATATAAAACCACATTATAGAGGTGCCAGTGTACTAGGCAATAATCTATGTTCAGTATAATTTTCATGTTTAATTAGGATAATTTGAAGATACAGTTTTATTTTCTGAAACTGTTGATTTCTTATGGTTTCTTTTTCTAATTATAATATTAAAATTATAAACTTATCATTGGAAACTTAAAATGGCATTTTATGTCAATTAATGACTCATACTATTTTTATTTAAGATTTATTTTAGAGAGAGAGTGTGTGAGCCGGGAAATGGGCAGAGGGAGGACAGCTCATACTATTTAAATTCATAAGTATCAAGTCTACAGTCATACCACCCTGAACACACACACACAGTCTCATCTGAATTCATAAGTATCAAGTAATTTCTGTGTTTTCTCATCCAGTGGAGCATGTTGAAAGATGAAGGACAGCCTTCATTTCATGAAATAAACATTTACTGTGCAGTATGTGCCATTCATAATGCTAAATGCTGAGAACATAGTCCCTGTACCAATGGAACTTAAAATTTGTGGGCCAGTATTTAATAATGAGCTTCTTTTATCTTATTTTCTTCTAGCCTAATTCTGGTGAACTGGATCCTTTATATGTAGTTGAAGTACTCCTGCGCTGTAGCAAAGAAAGTTTGAAAAATTCAGCTACTGAGGCTGCAAAACCAGCTAAACCTGATGAGAAAGGAGAGATGCAGGTTTGCACTTTATTTTTCATCTTCAGATTTCAAATACTTTTTGAATTATGTATAATCACTAGATTTCCTGAGTATGATTATAATGAACATACTATCTTGATTTCTAAGTGGGAAGATTTCAAGGCTTTTAAAGGTATGTTAAAGCCATCTAAAATATCAGAAGGGTGATTAATGAGATTAAAGCTCTGTTTCTGTTATCAGATTGTGGTCAGGTAAATAATGATGAAGTGAAAGATAAAGAGAATTTAATAATATAAATTTTCACATGAAGTTGAATTTTACTTGAACTATAATGATGTTTTATCATTTTTGTGATGAAATAACTTTGCAGTTTTACATCATCCATGCTGTTTAGTACATTCCTATGAAATATTGAAGCAGTAATTTGATAATTAAAAATCCTGCATAAGTTTCCTTAGTTGTAACCATTTAATTTACATGTGCTTTTAACAGAATTTTAGTTGAAGTATAGTTGACATATAACATTATATTAATCTGAGGGGTACAACACAGCAACTAACATTTATATATATTACAAATGCTCAAAAAGGGGCACCTGGGTGGCTCAGTCATGAAGCGTCTGCCTTCGGCTTGGGTCATGATCCCAGGGTCCTGGGAATGAGCCCTGCATTGGGCTCCCTGCTCGGCGGGAAGCCTGCTTCTCCCTCTCCCACTCCCCTGCTTGTGTTCCCTCTCTCCCTGTGTCTCTCTCTGTCAAATGAATAAAAAAAATCTTTAAAAAAAAAAAAAAAAAAACTCAATAAAAACAGAAAGAAATGCTCACCACAATAAGTGTAGTTACCATCTGCCACCGTACAGAGTTATTACAATATTATTGGTTATAATTCCCTATGCTGTACTTGTCATCCCTGTGACTTTCTGTTTCATAACTAGAAATTTGTATCTGTTAATCCTCTTCACATGTTTCATCTCTCACCTCACCCACCTCCCCTCAGGCAACCACCAGTTTGTTCTCTGTATTTATGAGTGTGTTTTTGTTTTTTTTGTTTGTTCCTTTTGTTTTTTAGATTTTTACATATAAGTGAAATCATGAGGTATTTATCTTTGTCTGATTTATTTCACTTAACATAATAACCATGTTGTTGCACATCCATCCATATTATTGCACACGACAAGATTTCATTCTTTTTTATGCCTGAATAATATTACTGTGTGTGTGTGTGTGTGTGTGTGTGTAACACATATTCTTTATCCATTCATCTGTTAATGGACAGATTGCTTCTCTATCTTGGCTGTTGTATATAATGCTGCGATAAACAGGGGTGCATATATCTTTTCAAATTAGTGTATTCATTTTTTTAGGGTTGATAACCAGAAGTGGAATTACTGGATCATATAATATTTCTATTGCTCATTTTTGAGGAGCTGCCACATTGTCTTCCACAGTGGCTGTATCCATTTACATTCTCAATGCCTGAGGGTTCCCTTTTCTCCACATCCTTACCAACACTTACTTCTTATCTTTGTGATACTAGGCATTCTTAGAGGTGGGTAGTGATATTTCACTGTGGTTTTGATTTGCATTTTCCTGATGATTAGTGACACTGAGCATCTTTTTTTTTTCAAATATGATTTTTTTTATTATGTTCATCACCATACATTACATCATTAGTTTTTGATGTAGTGTTCCATGATTCATTATTGGCATATAACACCCAGTGCTCATTCAATACGTGCCCTCTTTAATACCCATAACCAGGCTAACCCATCCCCCCACCCCCTCCCCTCTAGAACCCTCAGTTTGTTTCTCAGAGTCCATACTCTCATGGTTCATCTCCCCCTCCGATTCCCCCCTCTTTGGTTCTTCCCTTCCTGCTATCTTCTTCTTCTTTTTTTTTTTTTTAACATATAATGTATTATTTGTTTCAGAGGTACAGGTCTGTGATTCAACAGTCTTACCCAATTCATAGCGCTCACCATAGCATATACCCTCCCCAATGTCTGTCACCCAGCCACCCCGCCCCTCCCACCCCCCACCACTCCAGTAACCCTCCGTTTGTTTCCTGAGATTAAGAATTCCTCATATCAGTGAGGTCATATGATATATGTCTTTTTCTGATTGACTTATTTCACTCAGCATAATACCCTCCAGTTCCATCCACATCGTTGCAAATGGCAAGACTTTATTCCTTTTGATGGCTGCATAATATTCCATTGTATATATATAACATATCCTTATCCATTCATCTGTGGATGGACATCTTGGCTCTTTCCACAGTTTGGCTATTGTGGACGTTGCTGCTATAAACATTGGGGTGCACATACCCCTTTGGATCCCTACATTTGTATCCTTGGGGTAAATACCCAGTAGTGAAATTGCTGGGTTGTATGGTAGCTCTATTTTCAACTTTCTGAGGAACCTCCATACTGTTCTCCAGAGTGGCTGCACCAGCTTGCATTCCCACCAACAGTGTAGGAGGGTTCCCTTTTCTCCACATCCCCGCCAACATCTGTCATTTCCTGACTTGTTAATTTTAGCCATTCTGATGGGTGTGAGGTGATATCTCATTGAGGTTTTGATTTGGATTTCCCTGACGCTGAGTGATGTTGAGCACTTTTTCATGTGTCTGTTGGCCATTTGGATGTCTTCTTTGGAAAAATGTCTGTTCATGTCTTCTGCCCATTTCTTGATTGGATCATTTGTTCTTTGGGTGTTGAGTTTAAGAAGTTCTTTATAGATTTTGGACTCTAGCCCTTTATCTGATATGTCATTTGCAAATATCTTCTCCCATTCTGTCGGTTGTCTTCTGGTTTTGTTGACTGATTTTTTAGCTGTGCAAAAGCTTTTTATCTTGATGAAGTCCCAAGAGTTCATTTTTGCTCCTGCTTCCCTTGCCTTTGGCGATGTTTCTAGGAAGAAATTGCTGCAGCTGAGGTCGAAGAGGTAGCTGCCTGTGTTCTCCTCTAGGATTTTGATGGACTCCTGTCTCACACCGAGGTCTTTCAACCATTTGGAGTCTATTTTTGTGTGTGGTGTAAGGAAATGGTCCAATTTCATTCTTCTGCATGTGGCTGTATGATTTTCCCATCACCATTTGTTGAAGAGACTGTCTTTTTTCCATTGGACATTCTTTCCTGCTTTGTCGAAGATTAGTTGACCATAGAGTTGAGGGTCCATTTCTGGGCTCTCTCCTCTGTTCCATTGATCTATGTATCTGTCTTTCTGCCAGTACCATACTGTCTTGATGATGACAGCTTTGTACTAGAGCTTGAAGTCTGGAATTGTGATGCCACCAGCTTTGCTTTTCTTTTTTTTCAACATTCCTCTGGCTATTCAGGGTCTTTTCTGGTTCCATACAAACTTTAAATTTGTTCCATTTCTTTGAAAAAAGTGGATGGTATTTTGATAGGGATTGTATTAAATGTGTAGATTGCTCTAGGTAGCATTGACATCATCACAATATTTGTTCTTTCAATCCATGAGCATGGAACAATTTTCCATTTCTTTCTGTCTTCCTCAATTTCTTTCATGAGGATTTTATAGTTTTCTGAGTACAGATTCTTTGCCTCTTTGGTTTGATTTTTTCCTAGGTATCTTATGGTTTTGGATGCAGTTGTAAATGGGATTGACTCCTTAATTTCTCTTTCTTCTGTCTTGTTGGTGAATAGGAATGCCACTGATTCCTGTGCATTGATTTTATATCCTGCCACTTTACTGAATTCCTGTATGAGTTCTAGCAGTTTTGGGGTGGAGTCTTTTGGGTTTTCACATACAGTATCATATCATCTGCAAAGAGTGAGAGTTTGACTTCTTCTTTGCCGATTTGGATGCCTTTTATTTCTTTTTGCTGTCTGATTGCTGTGGCTAGGGCTTCTGTTACTATGTTGAATAGCAGTGGTGATAGTGGACATCCCTGCCGTGTTCCTGACCTTAGTGGGAAAGCTCTCAGTTTTTCCCCATTGACAATGATATTTGCTGTGGGTTTTTCATAGATGGCTTTCATAGATGGCTTTCATAGATGGCTCTTGGTACATACTGAGGTATGTACCCTCTATGCGTATACTCTGAAGAGTTTTGATCGAGAAAGGATGCTGTACTTTGTCAAATGCTTTGTTCACATTGATTGATTTGCGGATGTTGAACCAACCTTGCAGCCCAGGGATAAATCCCACTTGGTCCTGGTGAATAATCCTTTTAATGTACTGTTGGATCCTATTGGCTAGTATTTTGGTGAGAATTTTTGCATCCATGTTCATCAAGGATATTGGTCTGTAATTCTCCTTTTTGATGGGGTCTTTGTCTGGTTTGGGGATCAAGATAATGGTGGCCTCATAAAACGAGTTTGGAAGTTTTCTTTCCATTTCTATTTTTTTGGAAAGTTTCAGAAGAATAGGTATTCATTCTTCTTTAAATGTTTGGTAGAATTCCCCTGGGAAGCCATCTGGTGCTGGGCTTTTGTTTGTCGGGAGATTTTTGATTGCTGCTTCAGTTTCCTTAGTGGTTATAGGTCTGTTCAGGTTTTCTATTTCTTCCTGGTTCAATTTTGGTAGTTGATACATCTCTATGAATGCATCCATTTCTTCCAGATTGTCTAATTTGCTGGCATATAGTTGCTCATAATATGTTCTTATAATTGTTTGTATTTCTTTGGTGTTGGTTGTGATCTCTCCTCTTTTCATTCATGATTTTGTTTATTTGGGTCATTTCTCTTTCCTTTTGCTAAGTCTGCCCAGGGGTTTATCAGTCTTGTTAATGCTTTCAAAGAACCAGCTCCTAGTTTCGTTGATCTGTTCTACTGTTCTTTTGGTTTCTGTTTCATTGATTTCTGCTCTGATCTTTATTATTTCTCTTCTCCTGCTGGGTTTAGGCTTTATTTGCTGTTCTTTCTCCAGCTCCTTTCGGTGTAGGGTTAGGTTGTGTATTTGAGACCTTTCTTGTTTCTTGAGAAAGGCTTTTATTGCTATATACTTTCCTCTTAGGACTGCCTTTGCTGCATCCCAAAGATTTTGAACGGTTGTGTTTTCATTTTCATTGGTTTCCATGAATTTTTTTAATTCTTCTTTAATTTTCTGGTTGACCCATTCATTCTTTAATAGGATGCTCCTTAGCCTCCATGTATTTGAGTTCTTTCCGACTTTCCTCTTGTGATTGAGTTCTAGTTTCAAAGCATTGTGGTCTGAAAATATGCAGGGAATGATCCCAGTCTTTTGGTACTGGTTGAGACCTGATTTGTGACCTAGGATGTGATCAATTCTGGAGAATGTTCCATGGGCATTAGAGAAGAATGTGTGTTCTGTTGCTTTGGGATGGAATGTTCTGAATATATCTGTGAAGTCCATTTGGTCCATTGTGTCATTTAAAGCCTTTATTTCCTTGTTGATCTTTTGCTTAGATAATCTGTCTATTTCAGTGAGGGGGTGTTGGAGTCCCCCACTATTACTGTATTGTTGTGTATGTTATTCTTTGATTTTGTTATTAAATGCCTTATATAACTGGCTGCTCCCATGTTAGAGGCATAGATATTTACAGTTGTTAGGTCTTCTTGTTGGATATACCCTTTAAGTAGGATATAGGGTCCTTCCTCATCTCTTATTAACAGTCTTTGATTTAAAATCTAGTTTGTCTGATACACGGATTGCCACCCCAGCTTTCTTTTGGTGTCCATTAGCATGGTAAATGGTTTTCCACCCCCTCACTTTCAATGTGGGGGTGTCTTTGGGTCTAAAATGAGTCTCTTGCAGACAGCATATCGATGGGTCTTATTTTTTATCCAGTCTGATATTCTGTGTCTTTTGACTGGGGCATGTAGCCCATTTACATTCAGGGTAACTATTGAAAGATATGAATTTAGTGCCATTGTATTGCCTTTAAGGTGACTGTTACTCTATATTGTCTGTGTTCCTTTCTGGTCTGTTACTTTTAGGCTCTCTCTTTGCTTAGAGGACCCCTTTCAATATTTCTTGGAGGGCTGGTTTCGTGTTTGCAAATTCCTTTAGTTTTTGTTTGTCCTGGAAGCTTTTTATCTCTCCTTCTATTTTCAATGACAGCCTAGCTGGATATAGGATTCTTGGCTGCATATTTTTCTCATTTAGTGCTCTGAATATATCATGCCAGTCCTTTCTGGCCTGCCAGGTCTCTGTGGATAGTCTGTTGCCAATCTAATGTTTCTACCATTGTAGGTTACAGATCTCTTCTCCCGAGCTGCTTTCCGGATTTTCTCTGTCTCTGAGACTCCTACGTTTTACTATTAGATGTCAGGTTGTTGACCTATTTTTATTGATTTTGGGAGAGGTTCTCTGTGCTTCCTGGATTTTGATGCCTGTTTCCTTCCCCACATTAGGGAAGTTCTCTGCTATAATTTGCTCCAATATACCTTCTGCCCCTCTCTCTCTCTTTCTTCTTCTTCTGGGATCCCAAGTATTCTAATGGTGTTTCGTCTTATGGTATCACTTATCTCTCAAATTCTGCCCTTGTGATCCAGTAGTTGTTTCTCTCTCTTTTTCTCAGCTTCTTTATTTTCCATCATTTGGTCTTCTATATCTCTAATTCTCTTTTCTGCCTCATTTATCCTAGCAGTTAGAGCCTCCATTTTTGATTGTACCTCATTAATAACTTTTATGATTTTGACTTGGTTAGATTTTAATTCTTTTATTTCTCCAGAGAGGGTTTCTCTAATAACTTCCATGCTTTTTTCAAGCCCAGCTAGTATCTTTAAAATCATGATTCTGAACTCTAGTTCTGACATCTTACTAATGTTCATAGTGATTAGGTCCCTGGCGGTCGGTACTGCCTCTTGTTCTTTTTTTGAGGTGATTTTTTCCATCTTATCATTTTGTCTAGAGGAGAATAGATGAATGAGAGAACAAAATGCTAACAGGGTAACGACGTCTCCAGAAAATATATAGTAAACAAATCTGAAAAGACCTCAAACTGGGAGAAAAGAAAGGAAAAGAAAGAAAAAAGAAAAAAAGATAAAAGACAAACAAACCAAAACAAACAAAACAGAATATAATCAGATATGATCAGGCTGGTGCATAGATTAGTGCCACACGCTAGATTTTGGGGTGCATTTTGGTCTGTTAGAAGAAAGTGCCTCCCAAAATTTTAAAGAAAAACTTAATGTTCAAAAATAAGGGTTAATACGATGAAGTGATGGAAGATGACTGTAAAGATGAAAATATAAAAGATTTTATAAAAGGAATTGTTAAGTTGGTTGAAAAGAAAAAAGAGGATTAAAAAAACAAAAAAGGGAGAGAATGTGATCAGGCAGGAGACTAGAACAAAGCCATACGCTAGAGATTTAGGGTATATTTTGATCTGTTAGAAGAAACTGTATCCAAAATTTTAAAGAGAGAACAACTTATGTATATATATATATATATATATATATATATATATATATATATATATACCAAAAATAGGGTAACTGCTATGAAGGGATCGAATATGACTCTAAAAATGAAAAATAGAAAAGATTTTTTTTCAAAAAGGGATTGATAAGATGTTGGTTGAAAAAGGGAGAAAGAAAAATAAAAAAAAACATTTAAAAAAATTAACTTTGAAAGACTAAGGAATCATGGGAAAAAAACCATGAATTCTATGTTTAGTATTCCACTAGTGCTGGAGTTCTGCCGTTCACATTGTTCGGTAAACTTGGTCTTGGCTGGCTGTTCTTGGTGATCTCAGGGTGTGGCCTGTTGCCGTGGTTCCTAAATGTCTTTGCCGGAGGCAGAATTGCCCCACCCTTGCCCTGCCCTTGCCGATCCGGGCTAAGTAATCTGCTCGGTTTTGCTTTCGGGAGCTTTTGTTGCCTGCAAGCTTTCTGTACAGCTTTGGAGGACGAGAGTGAAAATGGTGGCCTCCCAGTCTCCGCCCAGGAGGAGCCGAGAACTTGGGGTCCCGCTCCTTAATGCTCCCCCAGAGAAAATCAGTCAATTACTCCCATCTTCCTGGTCTCCAGCTGCACTCCGTCATCACCCAGCTGTGACCGAGCGTTCCTATCTCTGGCTCACGACCCCATGTGGAGTTTCCAAACCCAGCAGATCCCTGCGGTGCGCTCCCGCGCCGCTCCCCCTGAGGGAGGAAGGGGAGTCTTCCCGGACCTGCCGCTTGTTGGGTCCCTGCTGGAGGAGCAGTAGCCCGACTGTGCTGCGGATCACGGTTTATGGCAACCCCGAGCTGAGAGCCCGCTCCTCGGCTCAGTCTCTGCAGCCGGCTTCCCCGCTCTGATACCTGGGAGCTCTGCCCCATTCAGGCATCCCCGGTCTTCCTGTGACCCCGAGGGTCCTGAGACCACAGTGTCCCGGAGAGGGTTCCACCCCCGCTTAGTCACTGGAGTGACATCCCTCGGCGGAGCAGACCTCTAAAAGTTCCGATTTTTTGCTCCCCCCCAGCTTTACCGGTTAACGGAGGCCCCCTCCCCCGCCGTCTGTCTTCCCGAATATCGCCTGGGATTCGCTTCTCCGCACGTCCTACCTTCCAGAGAAGGTGGTCGCTTTTCTGTTCAGAGTGTTGTTGCTATTCTTATCTTCGATCTTCTGTTGAGTTCGTAGGTGTTCAGAATTGTTTAATCCCTACCCAGCTGAATTCCCGGGACCAGACGAAATCCAGGTCTCCTACTCCTCCGCTATCTTGCTCCTTCCCTGATACTGAGCATTTTTTCATGTGTGCGTCTGCTATCTGAATATCTTCTTTGGAAGCTTGTCTGTTCAGGTTCTCTGCCTATTTTTTAGTCATATTTTGTGTGTATGTTTAGTTTTATGAGTTTTTTTTTTTTTAGCCTCTTATTAGTTGTATCATTTGTAGATACCTTCTCCCATCAAGTAGGTTTCCTTTTCATTTTGTGGATGGTGTCCTTTGCTGTGCAAAAGTTTTATAGTTTGATGTAGACCCTTTTGTTTGTTTTTGTTTTTGTTGCCTTTGCCTGAGGAGCCTGATCCAAAAAAAATATTGCTAATGCAACACTACTTTTCTTTTTAGGAGGTTTTTTTTTTTTTTTTTTTGTTTTTGTTTTTACTAGAATGTGAGTAGGGGTGGGGGAGGGACAGAAAGGGAGAGAGAATCTTAAGCAGGCTCTGTGCCCAGCATGGAGCCCGACATGGGGCTCCATCTCATGACTTGAGCTGAAACCAGGAGTCAGACGCTTAACCACCTGAGCCACCCAAATGCTCCTTCTTTTAGGAGTTTCAGGTCTTATATTTAGGTCTTTAATCCATTTTGAGGTGGTTTTTTTTTTATATGGTTTAGGAAAATAGTGCAGTTTAATTCTTTTGCATGTGACTGTCCAGTTTTCTCAGCACCATTTGTCGCTTAGACTCTCTTTTCCACATTGTACATTATTACCTCATTTTTCTTAGATTAATTGACCATATAATGGTGGGTTTATTTCTAGATTCTCTGTTCTATTCCATTGATCTGCTTTTGTGCCAGTACCATAACTGTTTTGATTCTTACTACTTTGTAGTATAGTTTGAAATCTGCAGTTGTGTTAACCTCCAGCTTTTTTCTTTCTGAAGATTGCTTTGGCTATTTGGCTTGATGATTCTGCATCAAGATCTTTGTGATTCTACATAAATTTTAGGATTATGTGTTTTAGTTCTTTGAAAAATACTGTTCGTATTTTGACAAGGATTGCATTAAATCTGTAGATTGTTTTGAGTGGTATAGACTTTTTTTAAAAAGATTTTATTTATTTATTTGAGAGAGACAGCACAAGCAGGGTGAGGGGCAGAGGGAGAGGGAGCAGCAGAGCCTGTTCTGAGCAGGGTGCCCCACACGGGGCTCCATCCGAGGACCCCAGGATCATGTCCTGAACCGAAGGCAGACATTTAACCAACTGAGCCACCCAGACGCCCCGAGTGGTATAGACATTTTAAAAGTATTCTTTTAGTCCTTGAGTATAGTATATCTATCCTTTCTTTGTGTCATCTTCAGTTTCTTTCATCATTGTATTACAGTCTTCAGAGTACAGGACTTTTCACCTTTTTGGTTAACTTTATTCTTAGATGTTTTATTCTTTTTGATGCAATTATAAATGGGATTGTTTTCTTAATGTCTCTTTTTTATAGTTTGTTATCAGTGTACAGAAGCATAACAGATAATACTGATCCTGCTGCAACTTCAGTAAATTTATTCTAACAATTTTTGGTAGAGTCTTAATGGCTTTCTATATATAATACTGTGTCATTTGCAAAGGGTGACAGTTTTACTTCTTACCAATTTGGATGCCTTTTATTTCTTTTTTATGTCTGATTGCTGTGGCTAGGATTTCCAATACTATGTTGAATAAAAATGGCAAGAATAGTCATGTTTGCCTTCTTCCTCATCTTAGAGGAAAAGTTTTCAGCTTTTTACCATTGAGAATGGTATTAGCTTGGGTTTGTTATATGTATTATGTTGAAGTATGTTCCCTCTATACCTGTTTTGTTGAGCATTATCATCATGAACAGATCTGTTGTGTTTTGTTATGTGCTTTTTTTCATCTGTGGAAATGATACGATTTTTATCCTTCCTTTTGTAAATGTAGTGTATCATGTTGAGTGATTTATGGATATTGAACCATTCTTACATTCCTGGAACAAATCCCACTTGATCATGGTGAATGATACTTTCAATGTATTGTTGAAGTCAGTTGCTAATACTTTGTTGTGGATTTCTACATCAGTGTTCATCACAGACACAGGCTTGTAATTTTCTTTTTTTTGTAGTGTCTCCGTGTGTTTTAAGAATTTTGATTATGCTGGCCTCATAGAATTCCTTTCTCTTCAATTTTTTTAAAATAATTTGACAAAGAATAGATATTAACTCTCATTTAAATGGTATAATGTACCTGTGAGGCCATTTAGTCTTAGACTTTCATTTGTTTGGAGTTCTGTGATTATCAGTTCAATTTCAGTACTAGTAATTGGTCTGTTCACATTTTCTATTCTTGATTCACTCTTGGAAGATTGTTTGTTTCTAGTTTATCTGTTTCTTATATATTGTCCAATTGTTGGCATATAATTTTTTGGACTAC
Source organism: Callorhinus ursinus (assembly GCF_003265705.2). Taxonomy (NCBI): domain Eukaryota; kingdom Metazoa; phylum Chordata; class Mammalia; order Carnivora; family Otariidae; genus Callorhinus; species Callorhinus ursinus. The sequence goes on along the minus strand of NW_027397085.1, from coordinate 20,230,395 downwards.
TCTATTACTGTTATTTTTTGGTATTGCTTGTAACTTCTGTCTTATTTCTGACTTCATTTATTTGAGTCATCTCTCTTTGTTCTTGATGAGTCTGACTAAAAGTATATCGATTTTGTTTATCTTTTCAAAGAACCAGCTCTTAGTTTTATTGGTCTTCTCTATTGTTTTTTAAAGACTCTCTTTCACTTATTTCCACTCTGACCTTTTTTTTTTTCCTCCTAACTTTGGGTTTTGTTTATTTTTTTAAGATTTTAATTTATTTGACAAAAAGCGAGCACAAGCAGGCAGAGCAGCAGGCAGAGAGAGAAGGAGAAGCAGGCTTTTGCTGAGCAGGGAGCCCAATGCGGGGCTCGATCCCAGGACCCTGGGAGATCATGACCTGAGCCAAAGGCAGCCACTCAACTGACTAAGCCACCCAGGCGTCCCTGTTATTTTTCTAGTTCCTTTAGGTGTAAGGTTAGATTGTTTGATATTTTTCTTGTTTCTGGAGATAGGCCTGTATCACACTATAAACTTACCTCTAAGTACTGCTTTAGCTGCATCCCAAAGATTTTGAATTGTGTTTCCATATTGATTTGTCTCAAGGTATTTTTTTTTCTCTTTGATTTTTTTGTTGACTCAATTGTTTTGTAACATGTTGTTTGGTCTCCTTGTATTTATGTTTTTACTTTAATGCCATTGTGGTTGGAAAAGTTGCTTGCTATGATTTCTGCCTTTTTAAATTTATTGAGACTTGTTTTGTGGCCTGATATGATCTGTCCTGGAAAATATTCCATGTGCACTTGAAAATTATATTATTCTGCTATTTTTGAATGGAACATTTTGTATATATCTGTTTAGTCTACCTCGTCTAATGTGTTTTTCAAAGCAACTGTTTCCTGATTGGTTTTCTCTCTAGATGATCTATCTATTGATGTAAATGTTAAAATTTCCTACTATTATTGTATTACTGTCACTTTCTCCCATTGTGTCTCTTAATACTTGCTTTATATATGTAAGCGCCGCTGTGTTGGATGCATATAAATTTACAATTGTTGGGATGATTGGTTGGCTCAAGTCGGTTAAGTGTTTGACTCTTGGTCTCAGCTTAGGTCTTGAACTCAGGGTTGTAAGGTGTTGTTTGTTTGGGAAACTCTATCTCTCCTTCAGTTCTGAATCATGGTCTTCCTGGAAATAGTATTCTTGGTTGTTGGTTTTTTTCCTTTCATGCCACTTTCTTCTATCCTACAAAGTTTCTGCTGAAAAATAATCTGATAGCCTTGTGGGGTTTCTCTTGTATGTTGCTAGTTGCTTTTGTCTTCTATACAAGGCCACTTTTAAAATTCTCTTTTTTTATCCTTAATTATTTTGATATTTTAGTTTTTGTCTGTCTTAGTGTGGACCTCCTTGAGGTCATCTTGTTTGTGGCTTTCTGTGGTTCCTAAACCCTGATGTCTGTTTCCTTTCCCAGGTTAGGGACATTTTTAGCTATTTTTTCTTCCAATAAGTTTTCTGCTGCTTTCTCTCTCTCTCTTGTCTCCTCTGGGAACAGTATAATGTGAATGTTAGTACACTTAATCTTATCCCAGAAGTCCCATAACTTACTCTCATTTTTCAAGGTTTTTTTTTTCCCCCTGTCTTCATCTTGGGTGTTTCCACTACCCTATCTGCCAGCTCACTGATCCATTCTTCTGCATTCTCTAATTTGATGTGGTGTATTTTTCATTTCAGTTATTGTATTCTTCAGCTCTGATTGGTTCATTTTATATTTTCTGTCTCTTTGTTGAAATTCTCACTGAGTTTGTCCACTGTACTTTTTTTCTTTTTTAATATTTTTGTTTTTAACTAATCTCTACATCCAAAGTGGGGCTTGAACCTACAACCCCAAGATCAAGAGTCACATGCTCTAACTGCTAAGCCAGCCAGGCGCCCCTTAGTTTATCCATTCTACTCTTAAGTCCAGTGAACATCTTTATGACCGTTACTTTAGATAATTCTTTATCAAGTAGATTGCTTATCTCCATTTTGTTTGGTTCTTTTCCTTATGTTTTGTCTTGTCCTTTCGTTTGGAGCATACTTCTCTGTCTCTCATTTTGTTTGACTCTGTTCCTGTCTATTAGGTAGGTCAGCTGTGTCTCCTGATGTTAAATGTAGTGGCCTTGTATAGAAGATATTTTGTGGTGCCCTATAGCACAGCACCCCCAGTTGCCAGAATCAGGTATCCATGGGTGTCCCCTAGGTGGCCTGTTTACCCTTCTGTTGTAGCTAAGCCCTGACTGCTACAGGACAGCTGGTGGTCAGGACCGGGCCCCAGACCAGCTCGCTCAGAGGCGCAGTTGTAACTATTGTCATACAGTGGGCGGGGTGCCAGTTCAGCCACTGCTGCTGAGTAGTTGTGTTGGCAGTAGTTGTTCTGGGTGGGTGCAGGTCCTAATTGAGGCTGCCTGGTGGAATGGTGTGGCATGAGCCACTTTGGAGGAGCTTCTGCCAGGGCAAGTGGGTTGGATGGGTCACATCCACAGGGGAACACCAGAGCAGGGTGAGCAGTGCTAACAGGGTAAGTGGAGAGTGTCAGAACTGGCTTCCATAAGCATCACGTCAGGTAGGCTATAGGAGGGAAAGAAAAATGGCACTTTGCTCCTGGAGAAGGTTCTTGCACTTCCAGCCCTTCTGGCACATACCCTAAAATTAATTAGTCAGTAAATCTTCACTTATAACTCATACACTTTTCAAACTGCTGCCTGTCTTCTGGGTTCCAGCCTGAATGATATAGTACACTGGCACTTTAGGAGTGAACTCTAAGGTTCCTGTAGCCCTCCAATTCTCCTGGAGTTAAGTTTCCCTGATTTTCAAAGCCAGACGTTATAGGGAGCTTGTCTTCCTGATGCATGCCCCTAGGGCGGGGGTGCCTGATGTGGGATTTGATCCTTTGACTCCTCAGGGTGGAACTCTGTGGCTGAGATAATACTCTTGTTTGGGGGTCACCCTGCTGAGGGGTTCGGTTCCCAGCCATGTTTCTCAGTGCCCTTCTACCCTTCTCAGTTGGCCTTTTCTCTATATCTTTATTGTGGAAAGCTTTTATGCTAGTCTTCGGGCCCTTTTCAGAGTGAATTGCTCTGTATGTAGTTATAGTCCTGATGTGTCCATCAGGAGATGAGCTCAGGATCCTCTTACTCTGCCATCTTCCCAAGCTCCTCAATTTACCTGTGCTTTCAATTAAATGCAAAACATTCAGTTTGCTACATGAGACACCTGTATTTCTTGAACACCCCCCCGTTTTTTTAAATAATTAAGACAAAATAATTATAGGTAAAATCTTACTATTGAGATGCCACATAAGTATTTGAAAGCTGATATACTGGAATTTTGCTATTTTAAAACATTGTTTTAAGTATGTGGTATATTCCTAGATTTTTAGGAAACGTCATTGTGATGCAGTATGTCATAATAACCTTTGATTTATCGAAATTAAAATCTGCCACAGCAGAGTCAGAGGCTGCTGCTTTGGATTAGTTCAGATGACAGTGAAATTCAGAATTAGCAGTATTTAAGGAGACTGTTCATTATTAGATGTTTTAAAATAATAATTAAAAGTATAATTACTTATTCTGAATCCCAGCTAATGTTTGGTTTCTATTCCTCAATCTTAAAATTTGTTCTGTAGAATTCCAGCATCTTGTTAAATTATTTTACAATTGACTGCTTAACTGTAAATGAGAGTAAAACAACCACAATTTAGCAGATAGTCATTGTACTCAAAGGGACCTTTGAAGTTACTGCGACTCGGAATGGCAAATATGTGGCACACATGCCAACATTCTTTTTCTCATGGCAGACATTGATGATAAGTCGTGGCATTCTTTCACAGTGAATTCTTAGATTCTTCCAAGAAAATGATCTAATGACTAATTCATTAGAGTTAGCATTTTAAGGAAAACCTGTTTGTTGTCTGTCTCGCTTTTAGGCCCAGATTTTATTAAGCCTAGCAGCTGTGCCCATTTTACTTAAAGATACTAAGAAGCTTTATAGTACTTAATAATCAGATTTGTCTCATTTTAATAGTCTCTGCAGTGTAGACGTCACTGGGTCCTAGACAAACTGTGTGTTCTGTAACATTTTTTAAATTGAGGTATAATTGACATTTAACATTTTTTATTTAGCTTATTTCAGGGAACTAAGGGGAGGTGTGTTAGCATGAAGTATATATATCATATCATCTCTGGTTTCAAGGGGTTTACAGCTTAACGGGGGGAATAGTTTGTGCTCCAGTTGGGGAACATCAAAAATGCATCCTCTAACTGGGGTAGAGTGTGTTTGAGGGGGGAGATCAGTAAAGATTTTATAAAAGAAGTATCGAGAAATTCACCTGACTTGTAGAAATATTTTCAGACAAGAATTGCATTCCCAACGATGGAAGCAACATGCACAGAGCATGAAACATCCCTTTTTGTTGTTTTTGTTTTTTAAAGATTCATTTATGTATTAGAGAGAGAAAAAAAAATTGGGGGGAGGGGCAGAGGGAGGGAGAATCTCAAGCAGACTCCCTGCTGAGCGTGGAGCCTGCCACGGTGCTTGATCTCAGGACCCTGAGATTATGACCTGAGCCAAAACCAAGAGTCAGACACCCAACAAACTCAGCCACCCAGGCACCTTGAAATGTCCCTTTTTTAAAAAGAACTCTTAAGTTCTGTTATTTGTGGTTGAATGATAAAGATACAACAAAGAGGACTATATCTTAAGAGATGTATTGTTTGCTTTTATAAATTAATATCTTGAATAGGAATCCTGGACACAGGGATATCATTCCACAGACAATGTATAAGGAAATTTCATCTCTCAACTGCAGTTATTATGTAGCCTGGGTAGATTTGAACCAGACTTCCTTTGCATGAGATATGAGGAGGAAGTGGGATTTCCATAGTCATTTTCTTTCCTTTAACTTGGAGTGTGTGATACCAAATTTAGCTTTTTAAATGCTTCTTAGATTGCTGCAAGCTTTTGGTTAATTTCCAGAGTTCTGGAAAGAAAATTAGATCAAGACACACATTTAGTTTTTAAAAATCTAAGATTTAATAAAACACATCAGTTTAAATAACTTTTCCTGGACATGATTAAAATGTACTTGGTTCAGAAAATATCTTTTCTGGATGAAAAGTTCAAAAATCATATTTTAGTTAATAGCCTTGATTTGAAGAAATGACATTGCCTGAAACTTATTTAGAATGTATTCACTTAAACTTACTGATTTCTCCTATTATCTATCTACCTTATCATTTGCTTATTTTTAAAGGGGAAATTGATTTATGGCAAACTTGAAAAGATTTGAAAGGTCTATTCCTGTTATTGGTATTCGAACAAGTTTGTAGTAATTACCCACATGATTATTTGGATGTATATAAACCAATCTTGTGTCATGATCCTGAATTGTAAGTTACTTTATAAAGTTATCAGGGTTAGAAAGTTGCGTGAACACTATGCAAATATTATGTTTTTAGATCTCTGTATGTAGAGATTTATCATTCTATGAGAACTGTTCAGTTGGTTTTTAAGCATTAACTTGTTATTTACAAAACTGGAGTCGTAGGATCTTCCTTTCCTTGTACTTAAGGAGACATTTGTTGGAGGACTTTTGTAGTGTCTTTCTTGCCATTAATGTGAGAGTTGACCATTTTTGGATAGTGTTTATTAAGGGAAACAGCATTAGAAATTGAGCAGCTTCTGTCTTGCTTCTGAATCAAGTCTTCACTATATGGTGTTTATTTTGTTTTCAAAGGAATTCTCAGATACTTGTGCTAAATGAATTCAACTTCAAGTACACAAAGCATATACTTCCTGTCTAAAGCCAAGTGAATTATTTTGAGTTTTTCTGCCATTTTGGATTATGTACATTCACTTCAGTGTTCTCTTTCCATTCAAACAGTGCATCTAGGATTTGCATGGATCACAAACTGGTGATTCAAAAGCCACTTTAGCCCTCATGATGTCTTATTTAAAAACGAATTTGACAGTTTGAGAATAAAAGTTATATTAAAGGCTTATAATCAAATGAAAGTAAGCATCCACAAATCCATACTTAGGTAGGTAGGTAGGTAAGTAGATAGACAAATAAAATATAGAAAGAATGAATATGTTAGAAAAGTCACTGTTAGGCAGCTACCACAGATGGACTCAGGCAAGAATAATCCATGGATGCTAAAACTTGTGAGTTGAAAGTTTAGTGAGGAATGGAATATTTACAAAGTATGAATCTCCGCATAAGTTTCTTATTAATGGTAAAGGGGAAAGTAGTAAGTTTACAGTGGAGAATGCTAGCAGTAACCACCTGAATTGAGTGATAAGAGGTAGTATCACCAGTAATGTTGATCAGTGGATGGGAAGAACAAAAAAACATCGTCTCTGCCAAAAATGCATCCTTGAATCTGATGATTCCTTATAACGAGACAAACTCAAATTCAGAGGCATTCTACAAAATAATTAGCTAATTCAAAAACATCAGTATCCTGAGCAGCACAGAAAAACTGAGGAACTGTCCCAGATTAAAGTAGAATAAAGAATTATGACAACTAGGGGCACCTGCGTGGCTCAGTCGTTAACCTTCTCCCTTGGGCTCAGGTCATGATCCCAGAGTCCTGGGATTGAATCCTATGTTGGGCTCCCTGCTCAGCAGGAAGCCTGCTTCTCCCTCTCCCACTTCCCCTGCTTGTGTTCCCTTTCTCGCTGTGTCTCTCTCTGTCAAATAAATAAAATCTTTAAAAAAAAATTATGACAACTAAATTTAATTCATCCTGCTTTGGATACATGGAGTGGTAGGAGAGAAGGAGGGTGGTATAAAAGACATTTTTGGAGAAGTAGGTGAAATTTTAATACAGAGTATAGATAATATTGTATCAACATTAAATTTCCCTCTTTTAATACTTGTACTGTGGATGTGGTTTGTATGTGGAGAGAGAATGTTAAAAGCACATGGGGCAAATAATTGGTGACTCTGAACAAAGGTATATAGGAGCTCTTTGTTCTATTCTTATAACTTTTAACTTTGAAATTATATGAAAATGTCAATCCCATAAGAACAAAAGTATTCTGGATTTAAAAAGGTTAAAGAGACCTGACAGCTAAATGCAATAAATGACCCTTGGCTGGATCCTAGATTTGAAAGTGGTAGTGGTGGTAGTAGTAGCTATAAAGGACATGAGTGAACCAGTTGGGGAAATTTGAATATGAACTGTATATTAGATGATAATGTATTATTGTTAAATTTTTATGATATAATGTGGTTATGCAGGAGAATGTGCTTGTTCTTAGAAGATGCATGTTTATGTATTTGCTGGTAAGGTAAAGTGACATGTTATCTGCATATTAATTTCAAATGGTTAAAATGAGAGGAGGAACAAGGAAGGCAGAAAGAAAGAAAAACACTCCCTCCAAAAACCCCAAAATCTTATCTGGAAAGAGAAAAACGCACTTACGGCAAGGTATTAACAATTGAGAAAATAAAATGGATAGTTTGTTGTATTATTTTTGGGGTCGTTTTCAAAGTTGTAATTGTCTCCTTTAAATGGCTTTCTCTATTTTTTCATTCCTCTTTTTCACTTCTTAACACTTAACAAATACCTTTTCTCTTTGGTTATTGAGTATGATCTGTGTTAATATTTTAGTTTTGGTATATACAGATCTGTTGACACTTACTTGCTTATTATACAAAATAACATTTTTTGAAGGTGTTAAGGCACTATTTTAAAGTATTTTATATGCATTGTTTCATTTAATTCTCAAAACAGATTAATAAGATAGATATAATTTCATCTCCATTTTTAAAACGGGGAGAATTAATTAAAAAGATGAGGAGACTTCCTCAGAGTCACAAAACTAGCAGGACTGAGTTCAAACCCAGGCAGCCGTGACTGTAGAAACTGCTCAGCTGCTATACCATTTTGTTCAATAGAACACTAGAAATATATTTATTACCAGCAAGCCAGTGACAGTTGTTTTTTCAGTAGTGATCGCACTAAAGGTAGCCATGAGAGACCAATAGACAGATGAATTTGGAGAAGTGTTAACTTCTCAGTGTACAGATGCCCTCTGAATTTAAAGGAAGCAAAATGTCATGTTTGATGGTGAGGGAAGGGTATTCTTCTCAGGAGAAAGCATGAAAGTTAGTTTGAAGATAGGTGATTCTTTATTATGTCTAACGGAGTGTACTATTTCCTCTGGTTGAAATACTTTGTTTCATCCGCCCTTCATTCTGGCCCATCCAGAGCTTACAGTGAACCTTACTTGGCTATCTAAAGCTAAACCAGGAGTCTTTTCTTCCTTTGTAGTGCTCTTGCACTTTAAGGTATTCAAAAAGTGCCAATAAGGACATGAAAATGAATTCTGTATTGCGGGAATAACTTATGTTTAGGTACCATTTATTTGCTTGTTATTTAGAGGTTGAATTAGTTTTTACTTTTGGAATATAACTTCTAATAAGATACAAGCTTCCACAGTGATTATTATCAACTATTAGGTGTGTCACAAATTGTAAATGCAGCTTCGTTTTAAGGATACAAGCTAAATTTAGGAAATGGCAGAGTTTGAAGATGTGCAGTTTTAATTGTGGTGTTCTTTAACTTTTTCTTGGCAGGTTGTTCCAGTTTTGGTGCACCTCTTGTCTGCCATCAGCAGTGTTAGGCTTTACATTCCTAAAGACCTTCGACCAGTGGATAATAGACAGAGTGTTTTAAAATCAATACAGGTACATGTGTTAATTTTATAAATTTAAATATAAATTTATGTGAATATAAATAGGATTTATAGCAAGACAACTTAAATGCTTTAAAATGTATTGCTTTCTTTAAAAAAAAAGTATAAACACTATCATCAGTGGCAGTTCTTTTTAGTAAAAAATAATAACAGATCTTTGTGTAGATTGTCCACTCCTTGAATATACCAACAAAGTGAGTTACCAAAGGAGATTTCACAGAGGAAAACATGGCTGCTATTATATGCAAAATATGTTTTGCTTTATTATTTGTTGAGTGAAAATAACTAGACTGTATTAAACATTTTATGTATAAAATCACATGCCAGGATTTTTAACCAGTTTTTAGTGTAGTTAATAAATTAATGAAATAGTTTTACTTTCAGTAGGAAAAATTATGACATTCTAGAATTTTATTTTCCAGTAGGGGAAGAAAAAAGGAATTTTGTCATTTATTTAGTCAATAAATACTTGGATTAGTATTTACTATGTGGCAAAGGCTCTATACTAGAATTTGAGACAACAAAGATAGATAAAACAGGATGCTTTCATTAGAGTAGGAATAAGCTGTGGTCCATAGGCAGGCTTCCTGAATTGAAGAGTTCTCTTGACAGCTTTACAGAATCTTTATGTGGATAACTTTTTTTTTTTTTTTTTAAATCCCTAACTCACCAAATCCTATTTTACCTTTAAGGCCTATTCAAGACCCTGAAAGTCTCCCAGGGGGATACCAGCCTACAGTGAGCTCTCCTTTCTCTGAACTCACATGCTCATTATATTTAACAGTTAAATCATGTAAAAAAAAGAAATTGATAGGGATGTGGAACCCTTTAGAAAATTTATGTCTTTACATTCAGTAGTACATCCCTAGGAATCAGCCCCAAGGAAATCATGAGAAAATTGAAAACGGTTTACACTTGGGTTGTTTAACACCGGATTACTTATAACAGTAAGATGTTACAACAACCTAAATATGTAATAATGTATTTATCAGTAAGTTGTGCCACATTCAGAACTGTTGAATTCTAAATACTAGAATTATTAATTTAACACATCCCTGTATCAATAAATCATAGTACAGCAGTTCAGAAGGAATTTTCAAAACATAAGCAATGAAAAATTGTGCTCCAATTTAAGTGTATTTTTAAGGCCATGTTTCTGTCTTTGTGCATAGAAAAACATAGAAGGAAATATTTATTTAGTCTTAACTAATCTTGTCTAAAATGAAAAAATTAATTTTAAATTTTTTGTTTTAGGAAGTTCAGAAACGTTTTCCTGATGGTGTTCCTTTATTAGATCCTATTGATGATATGGGCATTCAAGATCAAGGGCTGAAAAAAGTTATCCAGAAAGTAGAGGCTTTTGAGCATAGAATGTATTCTCATCCACTTCACAATGATCCGAATTTGGAAACTGTGTATACGCTTTGTGAAAAAAAAGCACAGGTATGGCAGAAACTTATTTTTTTAATCATAAAATTCTATGTATGTCACTAAATTAATGAATATGTGTTTTTTTATTTTCCTTTCCTATTGTTTTCATCAGCTAAAACAGGGAAATATCTACCTATCTTTTCAGGAGACCATCAATTCTTACCAGCAAGATAAGATAAAAACCATTTTATTATAATTTGGTATTTGATGGCTTTTCTTCAGTTTTTTTAATGTAATATAATTCATGTAGCATTAGATTCACCCTTTTTAAAGTGTACAATTCAATGGTTTGTAGCATATTCACAGATGACTGCAACCATACCACTGTCCCAATTCCAGAGCATTTCCATCACACCAAAAAGAAACCTCATACCAATTAGCAGTCACTTCGTATTTTCCCCATCTTCCAGATCCTGGCAACTGCAAATCTACTTTCTGCCTCTGGTTTTGCTTATTCTGGAGATTTCATTAAAAAAAAAAAAAAATCCTGCAACATGTGGCCTTTTGTGTCTGTTCTCTCCACTTAGCATAATGTCTTCAAGGTCCATCCATATTGTAACATGCATTAGTACTTTATTCTTGTTTATGGCTGAAAAATATTCCACTATATGGATATTCCACATTTTGTTTAACACTTTATCAGCTGATAGACACTTGGGGTTTTTCCACTTCTTGGCTATTACGAATAATTCTACCAACATTTATGTACAAGTTTTTGTTTGGATATATTTTCATCTCTCTTGGGTGGCATTGGGTTGAATTGCTGGGTCATACAGTAAGTCTGTGTTTAACCTTTGAGAAAGTGCCAAGTTTTTTCCAAAGTGACTGTACCACTTTACATTCTTACCAGCGATTTATAAAAATTCTTATTTCTCCATATTCTCACGAACACCTGTTACTGTTTTTGATTATAGCCTTCCTAGTGGTATGAAGTTGTAATAGTTTAGCTTTTAAGGGTAATTAGCTGTAGTCTCTAACCAGAAAAGCATTCTTAGAGCTATTGTGAATAGTGAATTTAGGAAAAGCTTTTCGAAGTGAACACATTCCTTTCCATTATCCACCTCTCTTCAACTAGAATCTTTTGTGCTATAGAAATGTCACTTTCTCCTTGAAACTTACAGCTCCTTGCTATTATGCTTTTTTAGCTTTTATCGAATGCCACTTTTACCACCTCTGTCTTCCTTTCACAAATTATTATTTTAAGCTCCTTAGGGTCAGGTATTTCATTTTAGCTTACTTGTATTCTCCCATATCCCAAATGATCTCTTTATAAAGTAGATACCTACTATTTATTGAACATGCTTGGAGTGGAAACTTCTTGGCTTAACAGAGTATTATGTTTAGTTCACGGTTTTACAGCACTCTTTTAGCTTTCTGTGAACTAACATAAGGGGGCCTTTTGCCACATGGTCAACGAACATATAGTGCACCATGCTCTGGTCCACCAGGAAGGTGCTTCTCAAGATGAGGAAATGGAGACACAAAAAGCTTTAGTAACTGGTACAGAGCTCCTCACTTGGGATCCTGGCCTCTTCATCTCTCAGTGAGACCATTCCATCAGCTCCCTCCCTGCTTCCATTTACTTCCTGTGTTGCCACCAGAGAGTCATCCTGAACAGTTCACAACACAAGAACTCAGACTCCTGAGCTTGGTTGAATGGTGACTAGAAAGCACCCACAGAGAAGGCACTGTGAAGCCACAGAGGGTGGCATTATCTGAGCTACTCAGACATAACTGCCAAAGGCCTTGGTGTCTGGCAGAGGGACTAAGTAAACTTTCTATGAAAACTCAGCAGTACATGGAAAAATGCTTGTGCAGGTGCATTAAATGCTAATATCAGTGTGGGCTATGATTACAATTTAGCACAAATAAAAACATATACCAAAAAGATGAGAAGGAAATCCTGAAGTGGTGGTATTTGGGTAATGAGATTATAGTAGTGTTTTTTCCTTCTTTTTTTTTCCTCCCTAATTGTCTGTAATTTGCTTAGAGAATATTTTATAATGAGTGAAAACTACAGTTAACAACTTAGGAGGGAAAAAACAAGCCTTTTTATGGCCTCCTAGGGACTGCAGGGTAAATTTCACATCCCTTATTTAGCCTTGCCTAAGAAGGCTTCAAGAATCTGATCCCTCAACTGTCACCATTTTTGTCACTCACACCTTTTGACCAGGCTTTCCTCGAATTGAGACTCCAAAGTGTGAGGTAGTATAAGCATGTTCTTGTAGCGTTGTCTGAAAAAGCAAATGAATATAAAAATAACCTCAGTGTTTCATCAGTAGGGAATTAGATGTATGACTTATACATATCCATATCATGGAAATCAACATGGACATTAAAAAAAAAATGAGGTCGGGGCACCTGGGTGGCTCAGTCAGTTAAGCGTCTGCCTTCAGCTCAGGTCATGTTCCCAGGGTTCTGGGATCAAGCCCCACATCAGGCTCCCTGCTCAGCAGGCAATCTGCTTCTCCCTCCCCCTTTGCCTTCCCCCTACTCATGCTTTCTCTCTCTCTCAAATAAATAAATATCTTTAATTTAAAAAAACCTTTAAAAAAATGAGGTCATTTTACATGTAGTCTTTGCAAAATGTATTACACATGTATTTACAGATGATTTATTAGGGAGGAAAAAAGGAAGCTGATCTCACTTCTGTGGGAGAAAAGCTCCTATTACTATGTATCCATGCTTTTACAGACATGAATATATCTGTTCTTTTAAAATGTGTAGGAAAAGATCTGAAACAGCATCATTTAACAGAAATATAATGCAAGCCACGTATATGATTTTAAATTCTTTCACTTTTTAAAAGAAATGGGTGAAATTGATTTCAGTATTTTCGTTTAACTCAATATATCCAAAATACATTTTAATAAAAATTATTGAGGGGGTGCCTGGGTGGCTCAGTCACTTAAGCGTCTGCCTTTGGCTCAGGTCATGATCCCAGGGTCCTGGGATTGATCCCCACATTGGGCTCCCTGCTCCGCAGGAAGCCTGCTTCTCCCTCTCCCACTCCCCCTGTTTGTGTTCCCTCTCTTGCTGTGTCTCTCTCTCAAATAAATAAATAAAATATTTTAAAAAAATAAGTAATTAAAAAATAAAAATTATTGAGGAAAAAAATTCTTCACTAGTGGGCTCTCTTCTACTAACCAGTAAGTTTTATATGCCTCTGAGTACTTAGCAGTCTTCTGCTCTGCTCATATGGACATCCTCAATCAAGGAAACTTAGAAAACAACTTTTTTTTTCTAAAAGACCTGATAAATTATGCTAGGTAGCAGAGAGTTGTTTCTTATCCTCATAGCATTATGACAACACATTTGATCATAGCAATATAAATAACCATTAAGAGACTGGGTTCTGAAGGTTAACATAGTGGTTTTGAATCCCATCTTTATTACTCACTAGCTCTGATCTTGACCAGTTTACTTAGTAATCTCTCTCAGATTTTTATCTTGGTAAAATTCACATTTAGTATTAGTTACCTGTCTTACAAAATTGCTGTAAGAATTAAATGAAATAATGTAAAGCACTAGAAGTGGGGTACATAGCTGTCAGTAAATATCCATTACTGACCACAGTCATTGCCTTTATCATTTCTGCTCCTCAATTGAAGCCTAATAAATCATATGCAAAATTCCAGAGTCTTTGAAGTTCAACTTCTGAGTCCCTAAAATTTTCTTTTTGTCAGTGTTTTTCTGAACTTCAAGCCTCAATCTTAGGAATTCATTATTTTCTTGGTGTTGTACTATATTCTTGTCCCAGTTGGAAAGTAGATAGTATTTACTGATTAATTGAATTTTAAAACTCATTCATTCTGGAGGATGACCTAAAAATACATTTTCCTTTTAAAGTGTAGAATAAAGACCTGTTCTCTTGGCTAAAACCATTTCTAGCTTTGGGCAGTTTTGTGATACAATTAGAAGGCAAATAGAAGAAATACTTTTCAGGACATCATGGGGGAAATACTGGTAGCCAAGAGATAAGACTCATATACCCTCATCTTTCCTGTTCTCTAAGCTACCCCCTGATATCCTGAGGTTGAAAAGCTGGAGCTAATGCTGCTTTGGAAGCATGATTGTCAGATCTTGTCTGGGAGAGCCTATCCTAATTTACCACTGACTGACTTTTTCAACCTCCAGCAGATTACCTTATCTAGCTAATGGCTATCCAACTTACTCCTTTTTCTAAACCTGCCTCCTTGCTCCTCATTTAAAGCAGGAACCATGCTGTGTTCCCCAACTTCTTAAATTTTTAACAACTCCTGAATATCCTCCCTGCTTTAATATATTTCCATATATTTAACATTTTTGCTGGTATTTAATTACTACAGATACATCATTCCTCTTGTGTAATATCCTACGTAAGTTATCCTTATAAAATATTTTCTAAGGTGCCTGGGTAGCTCAGTTGGTTGAGCACTTGACTCTTCATTTTGGCTCGGGTCATGGTCTTGGGGTGATGGGATCGACCCCTGTGTTGGGCTCCACACTCAGTGTGGAGTCTGCTTGAGATTCTCTCTCTGCCCCTCCCCCCCGCTTGTGCACACACTTTCTCTCAAACAAATAAAATCTTTAAAAGATATACTTTTTATTTCATTATATGAATAAATCTTGTTTTACTTTGTTTACTTTATTGAACTTTCTTTATATTTTTATATGCCTTAGATTGCAATCGACATTAAATCTGCAAAGCGAGAATTAAAGAAAGCAAGAACTGTCCTACAAATGGATGAGCTCAAATGTCGCAAACGTGTTTTAAGGAGGTTGGGATTTGCTACTTCTTCTGATGTCATAGAAATGAAAGGACGAGTGGCTTGTGAGATAAGCAGGTAAAACTGGTTGTTCTAGAAAACTGATTTTAAAATGAGATACTGTTTTTAAGGGCTATAAATCTTTTGGAAAAAAAAAGAGCTGTCTTAAAAAGTTTGTGGGGCGCCTGGGTGGCTCATTTGGTTAAGTGTCTGCCTTTGGCTCAGGTTATGATCTCAGATTCCTTGGATCGAGCCTTGCATCAGGCTCCCTGCTCAGCGAGGAGCCTGCTTCTCTCTCTCCCTCTGTCTGCCGCTCCCCCTGCTTGTGCTCGCTCTCTCTCTCAAATAAAATCTTAAAAAATAAAAAAATTAAAAGTTTGTAAAATACTTCCATAGTAAATGTAGTTTTTTGATGATGAAATTAGAAAAAGAGCGTTAAAAAAAAACTCTTCCATCCCACTATTTAGTACAAATGCTATTAGCATTCTGATATATTTCCTTTTTTTATTTTAATGCATTGCATATTTTTACATATTCATGATCTTAGTTTATACAGTTTTGTATACTTAATTCTTTTTTACAATTTTGAACATTTTCCCACCTTAAACTTAGTCTAATAACCATTATCCTATTGTATAAGAGATATTATTAAAGTTTTGGGCTAAGAAACAGGGAATTACAGCATAGCATATCATAGGCCACGGCATAAAACTGGATAAAGATACTGTCTATTTTGGTGATCTTCTCACATATTACAAATGACCCTAAAACTAAATGACTTGAAACCATAGCAGTCATTTCATTCTTTCTGGTGGTTTCTGTGGGTCAGAAATTCAGGAAGGGCCTATTGAATGGTTCTGGCTCAAGATTCCATGTGATTTCCATTAGCCTGAAGATATTCTTGTTTTGTCCATAGTTGTTAACCATTATACTCATTGAGTTCATAAAAGATGTTTTGCAACAGTTTCTTGTGTTTTCACCATGGCGCTAATGGATGGGGCTGGAGAATTATAGGCTTTTGTATGGTTTCAGATGTTTCTGGGGAAGATGTATTCATAATATTCTTATTGATTGTTTAGTTCAGATGTTAAGAACTCATGTTTGCAGGGGCCAGGAGGAGATTGTGTGGTAAACTAGAACAATTCTTGGTCACCAAAAGGGGGCAGCAACTACTCAGCCCCAATTATTACAGAATGATGTGATGACAGATTTTTCAACTTAAGAAAAGCCAAAAATCCAGAATTTTAGGTGAAATCCCTTGGTTTTTAATTGTTCACAAATGAGTTGAGAATTATTTTTTTAGTCACTGTGTGAACCAAATACATCATTTGTTCAAGTTAGATTTGGCATGTCGGCTTCTAGTTTTCTTTAAACCTGCTTTCCTACTTTGTAATTAAAAAATTATAGGCACCATAAGGTTAATAATTTACCCAGGTCTAAAGCTCAGCCATAGCACTGGTTTACTAATTCATAAGCCAGAATTAATGTTATTGGAATTATTTCTTTATAATATTATATAGTATTTAACAATTAACATAGAAAATTTCTTTTAGGTATCTGCAGCTGGATTTAGTCCTGGGAGAATAGTATTGATTTTATTCTAAAATGAGACTATTTAGAGAGAGAGAGAGAACAGTATCACCTATGAAAGTACGTTACCTTTCCCCCAGTATTTGCTTCTCCCTCTGGTCTCTTTCTTGCTGAATAAGACCCAGCCACTAACGACAGAAACTTGGGAGTCATCCTAGATTCCTCTCCCTTCTCTCTCTTCCCATCTTCCTGAGTGTTTCCTCTGTCTCTACCCACTAATGTGCTTTCCTTATTTCTTGCTTAGAGTACTGCAGAAGCCCTTATTTTTGTTGCCTCTATCTTGAGTCTTTATAATCCATCCATTATACTGCTTTCCCAGTGTTCTTTCCAAAGCACAGAGCCTATCATTTCATTCTTTTGGTGAAAGTCTCTCAGTTATTCCCTATTGCTTTTAGAATAAATGCCATAATTTAGTGTGTTGTTGCCCTTTCCTGTGTAGCCACATCCCACACATATTTCTTTATCTTAGCATGACCTTTCCCTCACTCCTACCCCAAATCCCAATTCCTACATATTTTTTCCTCCATCTTATGAAACTTGCTGTGAATTTCTCCAATCTTATTTTAATAAAACTCCTCAACTTTTTTTGCATAATTGCCTGTATAACCTGTTAGATCACTCTCCTGTGATTACTGTGTTTCTTGTCTGCCACCCACCTTAGTGGCGTGTATGTAGTAATACATAGTGCTTGTATTATTGTCCTCTTTGTTTGACTTAATTCTCATTTGACTATCAGGAGCCCAAATTTAGTTTTTTTACTTTATTTTTGATTAGTTAGAACTATTTATAAAGATTGATAGTTCATGACTTTATTCTTTTTTAGAAGTCAAAAAATAGGTTTGCTTGTTTTTTTAATTGAGGTAACGCCCTCAAAATTATCAAATGGGTCTATTAAACCCTTTTATAGATGTAAGATACGTTGTGGAACCTTGATTACAGAATTGTAGAAACACTATCTTTGTAGTCTTTTATAGCTTCCATTGAGCGCAGTTGAGCATTCACATTTTTTTGTTTTCCACCCATGATGGCAAAGAGAAAACAGGAAATATATTTTCCAATTATTACACAAATCAGAACATAAATGATGGTGAAATTAGTCATATAGCAAAATCTTAGACTACAGGTAAATTCTCGAACTGAAGAATCAATGAGTGAATAATATATCTCTAAGGACAAAAGAAAATTTTAAGATTATTATTTATTTTAGTTTCCTTTCTGTTTAGCAGCAGGAGTTATGTAATGTTTTGTGCTAAGAACTTGGACCATTCCATTTTACTAAAAGGACTTGTGACAGTAGTCTTTTATCTTTTATGATTTGTTTGCTAAATTGTCCTTGATAGTTTTTAAGTGGTCAAATACTAAAGACAGTTGTAAATACAAGGAAATAGTTAAGAGGGAGAGAGAAAAAAAATCTGTTGGATTGATCATTCTAATCTTTATAATATAAACCTGAATATGAAAATGTTGTACAGTTAAAGAGCAAAGAGGATGGCCTTTCCTCTTCAACAAAATTACAACTTGTGAAAGTTTTAAAAAATAATATATTTTGATGATTCAAAAGAGGAACCAAAAATAATAAGCTAGAGTCTTTTTTTTTTAAGATTTTATTTATTTATTTGACAGAGAGAGACAAAGGGAGAGAGGGAACACAAGCAGGGGGAGTGGGGGAGGGAGAAGCAGGTGTCCCGCAGAGCAGGGAGCCCGATGCAGGGCTCAGTCCCAGGACTCTGGGATCATGACCTGAGCCGAAGGCAGACTTAACAACTGAGCCACCCAGCTAGAGTCTTTAAAAGAGATGATTTAAAATCTACAGTCAATAGTATACTTTGATAATGCTACGTGCAGGAGAAAAACAGAAGTAATGATAAGCTAGTACCTATTGGAGATGTATTTGAAATTTGGAATTGTGTTTACTACATGGATATTGTCCAGATTCACAGATGACAGTTGATGAGCAGCAGTTAGTTGCATTTAAAGGCCATTGGCCATCTTGGTTATATACGTTTTCAACACTGGGAATGCAATGTGTGTCTCCTATGGTTATGTTGTAATTATTAAGATTTCTAATGAAGTTGTTTTTCATTATCCCTTTGTGTTATAAATTGTTAAACAACTTAAAAACAATTAAATGGATCCTTGGACCCAGAGGAAAAATGGTGATGACTATCTTTCGTGATATACTGAGAGTTAAGAAAGAGTTCTTTATTTCAGTAAATGTTTGCATTTTGGTGTTTCCTAGAATGGGATTTTTACATGAAATAACCATCTTACATTTATTATTGATATATTGGAAAATATAAAGACCTGCCATTTTCTTTTCTTTCTTTCTTTCTTTTTTTTTTTTTAAGATTTTATTTATTTATTTGAGAGGGAACACAAGCAGGGGGAGTGGGAGAGGGAGAAGCAAGCTTCCCGCGAAGCAGAGAGCCTGGTGCCAGGCTCAGTCCCAGGACACTGGGATCATGACCTGGGCCGAAGGCAGACGCTTGACTGACTGAGCCACTCAGGCGCCCCAGACCCGCCATTTTCTTAAATAAATCTTTGTCATTCCTCATTGATCACTCCTTATGGTCAAATAATGGATTTTATTTAAAAAACTTTCTACATTTTAAGCATTATGTATACATTTTTTATTTTTATATACAACATTTGAAAATTATTCTTTTTTTTGTGGTGATCTAGTGCCGATGAGCTCCTTCTAACTGAGATGATGTTTAATGGCCTTTTCAATGACCTGTCTGCAGAACAGG
Organism: Callorhinus ursinus; assembly: GCF_003265705.2. Lineage (NCBI taxonomy): Eukaryota > Metazoa > Chordata > Mammalia > Carnivora > Otariidae > Callorhinus > Callorhinus ursinus. Next base: position 20,211,155 of record NW_027397085.1, on the reverse strand, counting down.
CAACGGCACTGCTAAGCTGCTTTGTGTTTCAAGAGAATGTGAGTTAATAGATTTAACATACCTTAATGATTAATTCACACATCCTGTAACTTAATTTTAATATTATTATGGATATTTTAAATTATAAAAATGTTCCATATTTACATATTATGGGTAATGTTAATTAGAAATCAGCACTAACACAAATATAGTAAGAGAGTATTAAATAATTAAATACATATTATCAGAAAGGAGAGTGAAATAAGATCTTATTTTTGGATAGTCATTAATCATATTCCAAGCCTTAAATTTGTTCTGTAACCCAGTGCATTGTTTGAAGATCTGTTCTGGTCAGATAGTCCTAGAAAGAAAAGGATGAATGAATGAAAATAAAATTAGGCAAAAGAGTGAAAATAAAAGGGGATAGTGAGGTTAAATTAATATCTCTCCTCCCAATAATGGATAACAACTGTGAAGCAACTGATTTTCTGAGTGGCTGAAGTCTTAGTTGTCATAGGTAAGGTTTGAGGTAGTGGCTATAGGATTCTCATTTTTGGTTTTGCAGTAATTTTTTCATTGAGTGGTTTGTTCACTTTCAGCAACTCTTAAAAATCAAAAAAAGAAGTGCTGGATGGCCCACCACAAAAACTCTATAATCTGTCTTTTACTTTTTTCCAAAAACCAGTATGATTTGTTTTAAAAAGTAAAATGCATGTTTTACATTTCAAACTTTATTCATTGTGGATGAAGTGGACAAAATAAGAATAAGACAAAGACATTTGCCCTCTAAAAATAATACTGATTTCTAAATTTTTAGAAGACCTTTTACCATGTACACTGAGTTTATTTATTTTTTTTAAGATTTTATTTATTCATTTGCGAGAGAGAACAATCAGGGGGAGAGGCAGAGGGAGAGGGAGAAGCAGACTCCCTGCTGAGCAAGGAGCCCGATGCAGGACTCAATCCCAGGACCCTGGGATCATGACCTGAGCCAAAGGCAGACGCTTAACCATCTGAGCCACCCAGGCACCCACCATCTACACTTAGTTTAACGTTCAAGTGAATTGTGTGTAAGACACTGTTTTTGCAGTTCTGCCATTGATGGACTTATTAACTATTTCCTTCTTTATGAAGCAGGTCAGATACTTTACTTGTTGGAATAAGTAGGTCTATTCTCTCAGCTCCCTGATTACTGATTAGAATTAGAGCTAGAGTGGCAGTGATAACAAAGAGGACAATAATCATAAAACAATTTATACTCCTGAGAATGCCTGCTCTGCACCTGTGAAGTAATTTGCAGATGAGGAATTCATTACTTTACAAAATACTCTGTTTGGCTGTTGTTTTTCTTAGGTTCAGAATGTTATTACAGTAATTTCTGGGGTAGTTATTAAGAATATTTGTCCAGTTCTGTTTGAAAAGACCTAAGTTTGAAGATGATTTGGGGATTGGTGCTCTTCTGCCTGTGTCAGACTTTGTCTTATAGCTAATTTCTTGCATTTGTTTTGTTTTGTTTTGTTGTTTTTAATGTGGCACTATAAAAATCCTCTGTTTTCTGAGAGCCTAAGTATGTTGCCTCTTTAAAGGAGTTGGGCTTCACCAAACCATTATTCTGAAATTTGTGGGCAAGATGTCACTATGTGGTTAATTAAGATTTGTTCAGTGAAACCACACTGTGTTATATGTAGTGTCATCAATTCTTGTGGTGGTGCCTTTCAACAGCAAGATGGAAAATTACACTACAAGTCACATGGAATTTTGTTGATACTTTTAGAAGAATGTTTTCTAGCCAGATGGAAAGGTTAAACATAGTAAGGTACTTGTTATAAATATGAAAAAGTCTGCTTAATATACTAACTTCTTTTTAGAAATGTATTCTTTCTAAAACTGTGTCCCTGCATTTTTTATGTCATTAAGAGTAATTTAAAGATGAAATACAGTCTTTAGAATATAAGTATCAAGTAACTACCAATATTTATTAAAAATCTGTGTGCACTGCCCAGATCTAGGCACTAGAGATAACAGAAGTTTTTGCTTTCCTGAAATTTATATGCTAGTAGATGAAGGTAAACAATAAAGAAGTAAAGTACACACAGATTATGTCAAATGGTGATGAAGGTTTGGAGGAAAGTGAAGCAGAGGAGGCAGAAAACACTGGGATAGGGTTACTATTTTAAATAAGGTGATGAGTAAAGGCCTCGCCAAGAGAGTGAAATTTGAATTGAGACTTAAAAGGAGAGATGAAGGAACAAATTGTACATACACCTGGTGGGAGAGCATTGGTGAAATCACACTTAGGTTACTTTTGTCAGGACCAGTGTCTTCTACTTATATTGACCAGAGAGGAAGTGGTCAGTAACTGTTGACCATGAATGGACACAATATCAAAGATGTTAAGTAGTCTTGAGTTCACAAACTGAGATGTTGAGTTCATTGTGGCCATTTTTTTTCATCATCATGGTTTTTCTTTTTTTCTTTTTTCTTTTAATTTGGACAGGAATAATACAGAACCTAGGTCATTATTTTATTACATAATAGACATATAACATGCACAGCAAAACCAGTCCTGTATAAATACTGATGCTTAAAATAAAGGCATAACGGTTGCACCTAACCTATAATAGCTTTTTAAGAAAATTTACCTATAATTTAAATCCTGTCTCACACATACATACATACCATTTTTGTAATAATTTTGTTTTTGTGAAAGACTACCTTTGTTAGACTTTGTTCACAAATAACTGTTTTTATTCTAATTACGATAGAATAGGGTTTTGAGGATCTGACCTTTTCTTTCTCTTTGACAACGTAGAAAACCAACACACAGAATCCAAGCCACTTGCCCAAGTTCATTTGCCCAGGTAGTAATACCTGGGTAAAATAAAAATTGAGGACACTACTTTTAATGTTTTTTATCCCAGATTTTTGATTTCCACAGAATGAGAGTTGCCTAGGAGCCAAAACTATGTCAAAATCAAACTGTGATAAAACAGTTTAAAATCATTTTGATGTAAGTAAACTACTATGGGTGTTTATAATATTTGCTCTCCCTCCATTCCATTTGTGGTCACAGAAAATAGCTGGTAAATTGTAAATTTAGGAGTGTAATAGTTTCCTCTGAGAAATAATAATAATATAATTTAGGACGAAAGGAGTGGTAATTTTGCTCATATCAACCAATGTCATTAGAAACTCTAAATGCTAATAACTAAGATCTTATAATTTGATATTGATGGATATCATGAAGGCTTTGTTTTGTTACAGCAGAAAGCATTTTAAACTTGGGTTTTTACATCCTTTTCTTTCATAGTCTAGTGAGATGCCCAAATTAACAGAGCAGTTAGCAGGACCACTTCGTCAAATGCAGGTAGGAGTATTTTGAACTGCATGTTTTATGAATAGTATATGTAAAATGAACATTTTTGACAGTCTAATCCTAGTATTTATCATTCCACAGAGACCACTTCCTTCAAGATTAAATATGTTATTTGGTGTTAGTCTTGTCATTTAATGCTATGTTGATAACATCATTTGGGATTTTTACTTGAATAATTAAACATTCTCCCCACCAGTGTAATAAATTGTATTGAGTTTCTGTGCATGTAGATTTAACACTACATAATGTAGCTAGGCAATATCAATAACTCAGTGCCTGCATTGTTTTCCTTGGTATTAAGAATGGCAACTTGATGGACTAGGATTAGTTAGCTTAATTTTTTATATGTTTTTCCATTGTAGTTTACAACAAAGTTTTAAAATATGTTTTATCCTAAGAAATTAATTATCCCTGGGCCCTTAAAGCCCCAGTAGCTTATAGTAATGAATTTGTGTGTTTTATGATTTTCTTATGATGAACTGATTTTATCTACCTTTTAACAGACAGAAAGACAGGGAAAGATGAACTATATTATACTGCAAGAGAGAAGTGAATCATAAAAAGAACCTCTTAAGTGGCAAATTTAATATCCCTTATTACTAAGAAATTTAAATTTCTAGAACCAGGGAAGTTTATGTAGGACTAGGTGGTTTTGACCTTTTATATTACCAAGGAGAAAAGAATGAATCTGAATATCTCACTGTGGGGGAAAAAAAATTAAGGTTTATATTTTTTAAAGCATTATTGGGGAAAAGCATTATTTTGCCATAGGACTTCTGTTTTTCTAAATCTGTTTTGTTATTGATATCTTTGGGTTTTTTTGGGGGGTTGCTATTAATGAAATACTTAAAGATTAGTTAAATGCTACTCTTGAATGACTTTAATGAAGAGTTTCTATTTTTTATTAAAAAAAGGTTTAATTGGGTAAAAATCACGCTCTTGATACATTTTTCTTAATTCGGTGTAATGGGGAAATGTTACAGTTGGATCACTTAGCAGTGGAAAAGGTACTGTAGCTACTTAGAAGCACAGAGAATCCAAACTGTGGGCATAAGAACCTAGAAAAAAAGGACCTTGTGGAATTCTGGCTCTGGAAACCTAAGAAACCTAAAGAAAAAAAGTACATGGAAGATCATAAGAAATTTTAAGTAAATCTTTTTGTCTTCAAAGGAATGTGCTAAAAGAATTGCAAAAGTTTCAGCAGAAGCCAAACTGGAAATTGATGAGGAAACTTACCTAAGCTCATTCAAACCTCACTTAATGGATGTAGTATATACCTGGGCAACTGGAGCTACATTTGCCCATATCTGCAAAATGACAGATGTCTTTGAAGGTATGTTTAAATTCTGTATACATACATTCCTTTCTGATATATAAGAAATATACTCAGGATGGCATTGTTTTAACTAAATAAGAATAATATGTTATTTTTAATTTTTGTTAATAAAATGGAATGGTAGGGCACCTGGGTGGCTCAGATAAGGTTAAGCGTCTGCCTTCGGCTCAGTTCACGATCCCAGGGTCCTGGGATCGAGTCCCACTTTGGGCTCCTGCTCAGCGGGGAGCCTTCTTCTCCCTCTGCCTATTTCTCTCTCTCCTTGCCTCTTATGAATATATAAATATAATCTTAAAAAAAAATAAAATGGAATGGTAATGCCATCAGAGATAAACAGATGATCCTAGTAAGTCAGGTTCGTGTGAGGTTTTTGTTTTTTTTTTCCAATCTCTTGGCAGTAACCTAAAGGCTTGTTATATTAATTCCACTAAAAGACAGCAGAGCTGAAAATGCTGTCCATCATTGCATTTCTAATAACAGACTTGGCCTCAGTAAGATGGTACTTCAGCATGAATCAGATTAATGAGCAGTCTTTTTTTTCTTTTTTAAGATTTTATTTATTTATTTATTTGACAGAGACACAGCCAGAGAGGGAACACAAGCAGGGGGAGAGGGAGAGGGAGAAGCAGGCTTCCCGCTGAGCAGGGGGCCCGATACGGGGCTCGATCCCAGGACTGGGACCATGACCTGAGCTGAAGGCAGATGCTTAATGACTGAGCCACCCAGGAGCCCCATGAGCAGTCTTTTAAAATGTCTTTAAAAGACTAAAGAATAATTGTTACTCAACTGAACAGAAATTTTAAGTGAAAAAGTAAAGGCAGAGGGAATATAAAAGAAATAATAATTACATGAAGCAAAAACACAGTATCTAAGGGAGACCATTTTAGAAAAGTTTTACCCATTTCAAAAAGATTGGCTTATATAGGTATTTATAAGGGTGAATGGTATTTACCAAATTAGATATTTATATTGAACTTTTTAAAAATGAAAGTAAACGAGCTTGGACTTCATAGAGATTATTATAAGAATATTTAAAATGCTATTGTTTGTGGCTCTGTTTTAAGAAAAATTGTATTTTTGACACATCTGATATTATATGCTTTTTAACTGATACTATTAAAGACTGAGAGTTTACTGAGTTTATGAACATGGATTTTTATGACGTATAGGTCAAACATCTGCAACAGAATATTGAAATTTTCAACTAGGAGCCTTTAGTATATTGAACTTCATGGGTTTTAAGGTTTAAAATGTTAAAGTTTATAGTATATTTTTTTTATCATGGTGTCCTGGTATATAGTGTTATGAAATTTATTTCTAAGCCTCCATTAAATGATCATTTAGTAATAGGGTTCCAAAATCTTGCTCTGAGTACTGCATTCTCTTCCTGGGACCATCATTATTTATTAAGTGACGGCTGTGTGCCAGGCATTGTGCTAAGCACTTTATAGAATTTAGATCTCATCACCAAAATGGCAAGTCAGGATAGATACTGTTTCTACTTGGCACAAGGAAGTTGAGTTTTTTTAAGTACTTTGCCCAAGGTCATAGAGGTGTGGTATATGATGGCACTATGATTTGAACCCTGGCCTCTGTGATTACAAGTCACATGGTAATTAATAACTTCATCTAAGTACCATAATGCCTTATCCTTGAATTTTGGATAACCTAGAGACTTCTTAAATCATGACCATCTCTGACCTAAATCGTACCATCTCCATCCACTGACAGTTCATGCTTGTAGGCATGGTAAGGAGATCTGTAATAGTTCACTGTGGGGAGCAATAACTGAGGATAGGAGAAGAGGGACCTCGCTTGTGAGCACTGCTTCACACTCAGGAACCTAGGTACGTGTAGGACCACTTGTGTGGTGTGAAGGTGCAAAAGTCATACAGTGCCACCACTCTTCAATCTGGCATCTTTTTGGAACTTAAGGATGAAACTTACGTTCTCTGCCTGTTCTGTGCCTGATTGTTGAGAAAAAATAATCAGACCGGCGAGAGGCCAAGTGACACTCGGAGAAGTAGGAGAAGTTGGATTTATTTTACGCCAGCAGCCCCAGATGAGCTCACGCTCAAAGTTCTGGGCCCCGGGGAAACGGGGCTTTTATAGGGCCCTGCAAACAGTTAGGTTCCAAGGGCTGTCCTCACTGCTGGTCGGTGGGTTTGAACTGGGGGAGTGGGGCTGCTTTAGGTGGGGACAGTAGTGCCGGGAGCTGGTGGCGGGAAGCCTGTTTACAGAAGCAGAAACGGCTGGTTATCTCTTGCTCCCAGTAGGGCTTCTGGTTTTCTCTAGCTTATTGTTCGTAACTTCCCATCTTCTGGGGTCTCCTGGCCTGGGCCTGCTCTGGGTAATTTTCCTCTTCATAATGACTGTTCTATGCCTAAATAATGCTAAGACTTGTTAGTAGCTCATATTTATGGAGTGTCTGCTTCTCTGAGAAGTCAGAGACATGACATAATAGTGGTTGATAGCGAAGAGTAGTTGGTTTTGTTTGTTTGAAAAAAAATAAAGGGGCAACAGGCCTGCACATCTAGGGCGCTCTATAAAAACTGTCCTTGTGGACTGTTTCTTCGGTTCTTTGTACTTAAATGGAAGAGTTATGACAGTATAGGAAGACAGATTTGAAACTGCTAAAATTGGTGAGAGTGTGCAGTTTTCTAGAACATACTGGCATTCCTGAAATCTGTTTTGCCCCGTGTCAGTTCCTTGGGGCTGTTTCTACATCACAGTTTGCATGAGGAATCAAAAGTTTGAAAATCTGACGATTTCCATTTGTAACTAGAATTTGGGTCTAACATCAGCGTAATCTTCATGTTTTTGTGGTCTGGGTGCCATTGTATCAGCTATACTTTTCCTTTCTAAAATTGAGATGGACTATATATTAACTCTTAGAAATAAAGCATAATGGGCGCCTGAGTGGCTCAGTTGGTTGAGCGACTGCCTTCAGCTCAAGTCATGATCCTGGAGTCCCGGAATCGAGTCCCGCATCGGGCTCCCTGTTCAGCAGGGAGTCTGCTGCTTCCTCTGACCCTCCCCCCTCTCATGTTCTCTCTCTCTGTCTCATTCTCTCTTTCAAATAAATAAACAAATAAATCTTTAAAAAAAAAAGAAAGCATAATTAAACAGCAAAAACAAAAAAAACCTGAGAACCTTGATTTACTTAGAGTATTTCCTTTTTCCAGCGTACTGTGTGCCCCCCTTTTTACCCTGCTGCTATTTAGTTCTTCCATTTCAGAATAGCCGTTCTCTCTTCATCTTGTTATTGTACATGCTTTATATAATTGGAAAAATACTGTAATTAAAACTCTAGCCCATAGTACATTGTGTCTTTTATGGGCAGAAAATGATTGCATGGGAACTTTAAAATGCCCTTCACTCAAGCCATATTTGTTTCCAGTTAGATTCTTAATTTTCTTTTTATATGAAAATGAGTGATCATTTCATATCATGAGCCTCAGAAATAGTAGTTTTAAGTATTTTTCAAACATCACCTGGCACAGGTTAACATTGTAATGATGAATACCGTGTGTCTGAGAGGATGCCTAATGCAAGAGAAGAGCTAATACTGTGATTCAGTTGAGGAATTTTGAAGACTTCATACAAATAATTATTTCTTCTGTTATCACCCTGGAAAAAATGATAAGAATGTGATTGTTTCTTATTTCTATCAAACTAAATTGGAAGAGCAATTTAAAACAGTATTTGTAGAGGCTCAAGCCTAGGGTTTCAGTCTACTAATCCATGTGGTAGATCCATTGTAAGCTTTCAGAGGCCATTAAATTTTATTTCTGTCTAAACAACAACAGCATTGTAGTTTTCACTACACATGAAGGACTTGCTTTTCTACTTACTTACTTGGTCATAGGAGTTCTCCTAATGATGACCTGTGCTCTCACTCGAAACTGTTCACCAGGTAGTGCATTCCCACACTCTGCCTCCACTCACACTCTTCTCAGTTACGTTTTAGCTGGCATAGTTTTACCCTTCCCCAGGTCAGGGGACATCAGTGTCATTAGGGATTTTCCAGTGGATTTGTTCTTAGAAATACTTTTGCTAATAATAATAGAGTAAAAGTTTATTAACATGTATCATTTCTGTTTCCCTTTAGGTAAAATTTTAGTACTAAATTAACTTAGAAATTAGTACTTGAACTTACACATTTGATGAATAATGACTGAGACCCTAGTGGGAGTTAGGTACTGGGTGCATCATGAGCAGCAGTTTCTGCCCTCCAGAAAGGGGTTAGCCTAAGCTGGGATCTAGTGGTAAATATTTGCGGGAAAATATATTTGTGATCCTGACCTCAGGTCAAACTCATTAAAACCACCTAGATAGGAAAATAAATCAGATTCAGGACATGAACTATGGGGGACCACTTTGTGGAATGCCAGAAAGCTGGAGGTAGAAACACTGTTTAGAGAAAGGTGTTGCTTTCCATCCTCAATGAGAATAATACTGTTCTGTTGAAGAACCAGATTAATCTGATGATTGCGTGTGTCCATCAGTAGATGAATAAATTGTGGTATATCAGCATAATGTAGTATTCAGCTATAAAAAGGAATGAAATCCTGATTAATGCTAAAATTTGGATGAAATTTTAACACATTAAGGTTCTAAGTAAAAAAAGGCAGACACAGAGGCAACCTGTTGTATTATTCCACTTATATGAAATGTCTGGATAGGCAAATCCATAGAGACAAAGTAGATTAATGGTTGTCCCATGGGCCAGGGGCTAGAGTAGGAAGCGAAATTGAATTCTGACTAATCACTGCCTTTTTTTTTTTAATTGTGACAAAATATACGTAACATAAAATTCACCATTTTAAATGTCCAATTCAGTGTCACTGATCTTTTTCACCTCAGGTTTACATCACCATTCTGGAAGAACTCACACTGAGATACAATTCACAGAGCATAAAATCTGTCCTTCTAATTGTACTCTTCAGTGGTTTTTAGTGTATTCAGAGTTGTACAACCATAATCACAATCTAATTTTAGAATATTTTTATCAACCACAGAGAAGTCCCTCCTGACTTGCTAATACAGTCCCTCACATAGTAAATGGCACAGCTGAAATGTAATCCCCAGTCTGTCCACTTGCAGAGACAACGGACATGGAGTGTCAAGCATCTACAGCAGCTCTGCCCCCAGCTTTGTAGGTGATCACTCGTGCATCACAGGAAAGGGGGAAACCATTAGGCCTCCTGTCTTCTTTATCTAGAAACTCATGTGCCTAGATCCTTTACCTTATTCTTTCTTCTTCAGAGGATGGACCCTCTGCCATTGCTCTGAATCTCAGGGCCTTGCTCTACTCTTTTCTGCACCCTCCTCAATCTTGCCATTTTAGGATATAAATAGGCATATAGTTTTCATCCACACCTTTTTCAGCTACAAATATAACCAAGTGGTTAAGACCAAGAGCACAAATCCTGGGCATAAATCCTACTCAGTTGAATGACCCTGGGCAAGTTACTTAACTGTGCCTCAGTTTCTTTGGCTATAAAATGAGTGTCATAGCTCCTTCCTCATAGTGTGAGGATAACATGATGCATAGAGAGCCTTTAGCACAGTTAGCCTGGCACACACCATTCAATAGGTGGGGAGCTGCGGCCGTCAGTTTTTGGTGACAGGTATTTTGTTGTCGTCACCCTCAATCCCTCATTCCTTTTACAGCCAGACTCAGAAGTAGTTGAGTATAGACCATCTTCAGTTCCTTATCCCCCATTTCCATCTTGATCCACAGTAATGTGTTATCTTATTTTGCCGAAATTACTACGAGAATCACTTCTCAGCCTTTTGGCTAAGATCAAGTGAAATTACTACTACAAGACACCAATGACTTTGCCAAATTCAGAAAACAGACCCTTTTATTTGGATTCTACTTGCCAGTTTTTATTGCTTACTACTTCTAGAAACTCATTAATAGAAATTCTTTGGCACTACCTGGCAATGAAGATTTTTACAGAAGTGAAGAGCTTTAGAGTAAGGCCTAAAACACTTATAAAATATTGGGGGATCTAGGTGGCTCAGTGGGTTAAGCAGCTGACTCTTGATTTCGGCTCAGGTCATGATCTCAGGGTCCTGGGATCGAGCCTCACGTTGGGCTCCTTGCTCAGTAGGAAGTCTGCTTGAGCATTCTGTCTTTCTGTCTCCCTTTGCCCCTCCCCCCACTTGCACATGCGTGCTCTCAAACCTTTTTAAAAACTTATAAAATATTTACAATTTTTAAGTGTATAAACTAAATTTAATAAATGGAAATTTGTAAAGTAATACACATTTTTAAAAAAGATTTTATTTATTTATTTGACAGAGGAACAGCAAGAGAGGGAACACAAGCAGGGGTAGTGGGAGAGGGAGAAGCAGGCTTCCCGCTGAGCAGGGAGCCTGATGCAGGGCTCTATCCCAGGACCCTGGGATCCTGAGTTGAAGGCAGACCCTTAACGACTGAGCCACTCAGGTGCCCCAGTAATACACATTTATTATAGAAAATTTAGAAAATAGAGATATATCATTTCTGTGAGGCACTATGATATTGTTAAATGCTTGGGCTCTAGAATCTTCGGTCTGGATTCAAATCCTGACTTCATCATTTACTCCTGGCTCTGACCTTAGTCAAGTTATATATGCAACTTCCATTTCTCCTTTTCCCTCTCTATAAAATGAGGATGACAATACTTGTCAAATTGTAAATGTCAAATGAGAAGTTTTACATGAAATATGTATTACAGATCTACCACAAAATAAGTGCTCAGAAAATGTTGGACATCACCCTTTTTTCTTGAAACACATTCAGCCTAATTTCTTTCTTTGATGCCTAAATGTCACTAGGAACATCAGTAACCTTACTCTCCAGTAATACAAGAAAGTCCTCAGGGTTATTGTAAGATGTGTATATATGTGATTGGTTGGATTTTACAGAATTTGTGTCTCTGTTTTGCCATTTTGCTGTTGACTCTTATGAAGTCCTTTGCTGGGTGCTAAATAACTTTGACAGAGTTGTGTAGTAGAAATAGGCTGTATGTGAGGGCTGGAGTTTTCTCCCAGAACTCCATGAACCTTTTAATGAGAGGAGGACCAAAAAAAAAAAAAAAAAAACACCGACCTATGGACTTTGAATATTTTGGCTAAAGGGCTATATCATGACATTTTATATTCCTTCAGAGTTTTGCCAATGTCAAAGAATTTGTACATTTCTTATCTCAAGTGACACAAAATCAGAGCTATGTAGAGAATTGCCCTCTGTTTAAATAGTATAGAACCCAATCTAAAGTAGGTGAACATCCTACATATAGGAGATGAAAGGGTATTATCCGCATTTGTCTTTTAAGGTAACCTTGTATGCTCGTCATCTTCATTACCAGTGTCATCGCACACACCTCCCAGAATGTGAAGTAGCATCGTTGTATTTTCATTGTTTTGGCCCATTGGTGGGTTCAGCAACCAGGAATGTTGTCCTTAGGGGTGCAGGCCCTTATGCAGTATTATCTTTGGCTCTTGGAATTGTCCCACAGAGAGGGAAGGCTCTCTACATGTGTATGGGCACTTGCTGCTGGATTATGCGGACTCTGTTGGGCAAATGGCTTTTATTTTTGCCTTCATTTAAGCTAAAAGTACATTCTCCTTCCTGAGTTAACTTTCCCCAGTTTGCCCCCAACCACTGGGCACAGTGGAAAAGAACATGGAGGGCATTAAGAGAAAACTGCACAGTGAGTGTATTACAAAACTTGATAAATGCTGATGGATTAGTTCACTAAGGAGTTAATAATGGTAAGGACTTAGAGGCGTTCATACCTTGCATATCAGACAGAACTGCTATTTCTAATGTATTTCACACATTAAAGTCCCAAGAGTTTTAAACTTAAGCAGATAGCTCTTTGAGAAAGATCCCAGGCCCCTCCCTTGCTCAAATGTGGTAGAAGTCAAATGTTTATAGCTTCAGCTTTGATAAAAACAAACAAACAAAAAACAACAACAAAAAAAACACCCCACTGATCTCAGGGAGTCACATCCAGTGGGAAGAGACTTATCTCCTCCTTTGTGCTCCCTTGAGGACACACTGTATGAAAAAAACACTGATTAAAAAGTCCATTTCAGGTCAAGAAGAATGAATGATGGCACCTTTAAAATGACAAATCTGATCCTGTTACTTGTCCCCTGCTTAAAAATCTCCCGGTTGCATTCTTTCCACAGGATGGTATCCAGATACCTCATTAGGCCACCCTCAGGGTCCTTGAGTAGCTGCACTTTATCACACTTCTCTGCATTGCCCCAGTGGTCTTCCTTTGTTGCTGTCTGACAGAGACCTCCTCATTCTTACAGACCCAGGTTATATGTTATCTTTGTGGCCTAAATCCAAAGTTGCCCTCCCCCCTGCTCGCAGGGCATTTTGTGAACCTATAAGAGCAAATGTCAACACATTATAATAAATCAGGACTCTCTACCATTAGTGAAGGGTGGGAAATGAAACTTTTTGTCTTTGTATCCCTCCGAGTGTCTGCCAGGCAGCCAGTCAAGTCTTCAACCTCATTTACTGCATGCGAAGTCCCTCAAAGTACTATTAGTCAGTCATCCCATGTTCTCCTACCTTGCCTCTAACAAAAGTTCTACTGTTCTGGTTATTTCCATTTTACAAGTGATTTGTTTCCTTTTCTTTACAGGCAGCATAATTCGTTGTATGAGGCGCCTGGAAGAACTGCTTCGACAGATGTGTCAAGCAGCAAAAGCCATTGGAAACACTGAGCTGGAAAACAAATTTGCAGAAGGTCAGTATCCAGTCAAAGCTTTTTCTAATAATTAAGGCAGATCTTTTGAGACTTGAATTCTTGGCCACAACGTAGGAAGACATTTTCAGATGCTGTTCACTGGAATGCCACGGAGGGCCATCCAGTAGTATTTATACAAAATTTTAGAGTGTCTCTGTGGGAAAAAGTTTTGAGATTTTTAGATGTAATCATTTATAAATATTTATTGTATATTATGTGCAGGCATGGTTTTAAGCACCAGGAGTTACAGCAGTGAACAAAAAACCCCACAAATCCCTGCCTTCATGGAGCTTACATTCTAGTGTGGGGAGACATGCAATAAACAAGCCAACAATTAAAGTATTTCAGGTGGTGATAAGTCTACAGGAAAAGAAAGAGACAACAGGAATTGAGGGAGAGATGAGATGGCCTAGGGCCCCCACTCGGAAGGTGGTATCGAGGCCCTTCCATGTATGCTTGGTAGATGTAAGCAACAGAGACCAGTGAGTAGAATAGTAGGAGGGAGAAAAGAGATGATCATGTTACCCCCCAGCTCCCAGCTTTTTCCTGAAATGATTGGAGATTTTGACCCCAGGAGTGCTGTGCTCTGGCAGTTCCTGCTGTTGCATTGTAGGGAAGGCTGTAGATGAGCGAGGTGGAAGTAGGAAGACCAGAAAAGGATGGCCAGTCCAAGGTGGTAGTAATGGAGGCGGGCAGGGGGCCGGAGCGAGTATATGACATGCTTACAGTTTGTTCCATCTAAATATTTGCCAAGAAAAAGGGCTGTGAGTTAACACATCAAAGAATAGCGGCCACCTTGTCGCTGTTAGTTGCTCATGTAGTCACAGCCCCTAATGATTTCTGCTAAACAGTGTCCTTAGAAGAGGTGTGCAGAAACTGGGTACTGTTTCCATATGGTTGATGGGGCAGACCTATTTAATCAACCAGAGTTTAAGTTTAGTTATGTAAACTTATTAAATAATGAAATTTATGTTTGTCCTCCCTTAGTCCAGGAAGAATCTCACGTGGTAAGTGAAAATAAAGTGTCTCCTGAAGTAGGCTGAAACTTCATGCTTTTGGGTCAGCTAACTACTTTTGACGGTTTAGTCCTTCCCTCACTGAGTCATTGTGCATAGTCGGAGACCCTGTCACGGCCCTGCACACACACAGGGCCACGGGGTACTTCTGAGTCCAGAGTCATAACAGCAGGAGTCTGGTTTCTAAGTTCTCCTCCTCTCCTCTCAGAGGGGCCTGTGAACTCCTCTTTTAGACCAGCAAGGTTTTGTATGATCGAGATCATACATTCCCCCCACAGGGGAATTACAATCTTTGTGGTCTTGGAAGTTTAAACCATCTTTTCTTTTCTCTTAGGAATCACCAAAATCAAGAGGGATATTGTGTTTGCCGCCAGCCTCTACTTATAAAGAGTCAGCTAAACGAATGTGGGGTTTTAAATTTTACACCACCTGATTACAGCTGACTACAAATGCTTACAGGAGTGTGGATTTGGTTCTCCCATCTCAAGGCAGTTGTACTCAAAACAAACATTTTAATATGTATCATACTTCAATCAGGCATCAATCTAAGAAAGCATATTATTACATACACATTTGTACATAAGCATTACATTTTTTTAATAAAAAATGTACAGGTGGGCATTGTTTTAGTGAAAGGCTTGAAATTTTTTTTAATGAACTTAGCGCTATTAGAGAACCATGGTGCTAAATGTAACTATATACACACAGGTGAAGTGGGCATCCAAGAGGTATAGCAGCAGCAGTCCCTTAAAAGTTTGTACACCATGAAGAAAACGCATCCTCTTCGAGTTGCAATCCTTTTCCTTTAGAAAGCGGGCCAGCTTTATCTACCTTCAAGGTTGGTGACTGTTTCTAAAGTGATTCCCTGCCGTCGGTGTCTCGTGCAGAGTTGTATGGGAGTCCTCCGCTTTCCTTTCTTTAAAAGGAGAGTTTCTCTCCTTGAAGAAATCGGATACGTACACTGCCTACAGAAAACAAGTTATACTTAAATTACATCATTAAATACTTTTGTCCCATTCTAAGTTTAAAAACCATATACATAGTTGTAACAAGCAGTTGGCAAAAATAAATATCAACCCTACAACAGAAAGGGTACAAAAAATAAGTGACAGGAAGTTTTGTTAAAAGAGATTCTTTTAAATTGAGAGTTGCTTACTTAGGTAGGTCTTGAGTAAACAGCTTTACTCTTAGCACTCAGGTTATTCTGCAATTCATGCCAAAAACAGAATGAAACAAAACACTAAAGCCCAGAGCCTCTTACAGAAGTACATACAGTAAGATTTTTATAACTTTTGGAAAAAGCAACATAGTTAATAACATCGGGTGATGACCCAGTAAAAATTATTGAGCCACCTTATCTGCCTTTGGATAGTTTTCTCCCTGGGACAGGTTTTCTACTTATTTGTCCTAGGGTTTATCAGTAAAAGATGTAGGCTGCCGCCCTGTATACTTACAACTAATACTGCAGCCAGGGCTCCTTGAATGAGTCCAGTCAGTACATCGCTCCAATGGTGTTTGTAGTCAGAAACTCGGGAGAGGCCCACGTAAATGGACACAGCAACAAGACCAAATTGCAGTGTGGGGCGTAAGAGTCTTGCCCAGTCTCCCTTCATCCTGGCTTGAAGGTAAAGCTAATAGAGAAGACAGGAATAAAGAGACGAGTTTAACACCCCAACTGGAAACTTTATATATTTTAAGTATCACCACACCCCTAAAGGTGTGTGTTTTACATGATCAAGTCATTATATATTAATCATTACTATTAATAACCATTAAATAACCAGAGTATAAATTAACATCTAGAATAGGCTGCAGGCAAGCATTCTTATGCTCATCAACACCTGAAATTTCATCCTTTTAAATAAGCCAAACAAAAAGTGATTGCCCCAGAAAATACTGTATCTGTCTAGCTAGACTGCTTTCCAAACTGTAAATATGGCAAGGGGTTCCCCCTTGTTTAGGACTTTCTCAGAATTTCAAGGGCAGTCCATCCTCTGGCAGAGTCTGTGCTAGAATTCTGATTCCCAGCCAAGTTACCCTGAGTTCCCAGTCTTGGGATAAACTGCTAGCATTCTGAGCACGGGAGTGTCCCTACCCTGGACCAAGCTACTATGTTTTCCGCCTGGTCTGTCTAGAGACGGAGTTTAATTGATTCAGTTTTCTTGAGAGTTCTCACCTCAGGTTATTTTAAAGGGCAGTGGAGACTAAATCTGTATTTTAAGTAAATCTAATACTCTGCCTAAATAATACAGGTTCTACTTGAGTCCTGACCCAACAATGAATTAGTCTTTGAGTAGCACGTGTGCCGTTTAAGTTCCATGACTTTTCCCTACACTCCTCAGACTTGAGAAGATCCCCTTTTCTGTGTCAGCCTGCCCCTGACTTGGGTGCATCCCTAAAGACTGTGATGTAGAAGGGTTTCGATAGTTTTCCTGTCACTTCCTTTCAGCAACAATTTTTGCCTTATTTCTGTCTAATAAGAATATGCTTTTAAAATCTATTTTAAAAGTTCTGTTTGTTAATTTGTGACTCATACATGTAATTAAATGCATTCCTCAGAAAACAATTTATGTGGCTGTGCCCATAGACACTGCCTACTTGAAACAGATCCATTCCCAGTTCCTTGCGCACTGCTGTGAGCAAGCATTCAGTTCTCAGCAAAAACTCAGAGACTAATTTTATCGAGTATTTTACAGTAGAAACATCTAATTGTAAAAGAGCATACCAGTTCAATTGAATTGCAGTCATTAGCTGGTTAAAGTACTCCTGGCTTTCTGCAGACCCCCTCCTTTCCTTTTTTCTTTGTTGTTGAAGCTACAAAAATGTAAACAGTAAGAGGCTTGCCTCAAGATTCTGGAGTTGGGAAGATAGTTGGTTCTGGTTGAAGCAAAGTTTGCATCTGGCAACTGAAGCCAGTTAGGTAACACAACCATGCCAGTAATGGTCCCCTCGCTAGTTTTACCTTCATTGGAAATGTTCTACTCATTTTAAGGAGAACAGTACCTTGCCTGGGGCTGAAGCCAAGTTTTGGATGTTACTCCCCAAAAGTTCAGCTGTCCCTCTTTTGATTATATAACTGCCTTTTCATATAACTGTTAAAGGCATGGGTTCTTCAGACTATAAAAATACATACCTATGAATTATAAATACTTACATGAATGCACCTTAGGAAGAACTGCACCTACCTCTGTTAAGGACATAGCAAGAAAAAAACAATACCAACTCTAAAATGGATTTACGCTTAGTCCTAGTTTGTGCTTCCAACCCAAAGAAAATTCAGGATTTTGAAGGTCCTTCCTCACTTCGGCTTCTAAAATCCTAACAGTATTTTCCTTCCAAAGACCCTCACTTTAGTTCTAGGTAGCTTGCCCCTAATTAACATTCACTTATGGATTAGTACTCAAGCTTCTATGTACTTTAGGTGAAACCTTCACCCCTCTAAGTAGCTAGTTTCTCCTTACACATCTACCAAAGTATCGATGTTACCCCCTTCTCTGGTGACTCAGAGATGATTTCACCCAGACCGGGGGTACTAGGAAGCCCCCCATTGTGGTTCTACACCTAACCTTACCCTCCCCTCCAGGCTCTGGCTCTGATGACTAATGGCCGTAGCGTGTATGCAGGCTGCCGTCACAGAACAGTTCCGCTGCTCGGGGTGAGGCTGGCTAAGTGATGCGCTTCCTTTTCGCCTGCTCTGTTTCCTCAGTGTAGCTGAGGGAAGGCCAGGCATCACCTAGCTACAGCCCTGTTCATGGCTGCGAGGACGCCTCCATTTCAGTAGACCCCACGGAGCTAAACATACTGAGTTTCTTGGCCCTTGGATCACTTGAGTTCCACAGCTGATACGCCCACAACTCCAGACGGGGACAACTGTCCTCCCATGCTGCCAGCCAGAAGTCTTTCCTACATCAGCGACTTCAACAAAGCAGACAGTGTTAAGCTTTTCTTGGGTCCCGCAGTGCAGATTTTCTAATATCTCACCCTCTGGAGGCACTAGAGATTTGACTTCCTCTACCACTCATTTATAACTGCTTCCCAAAATCATTACCTCTTGCCTGTTGTCTCCTTTTCCATTTTTTGATTTTGTGGGTTTATCATTTTTTATTCTATTCCTTGTCCTTTTAGAGGAAAGAGGACAGTATGTACCTTTAAACACAAGACTGCTGAGGGAAGTACATGTTCGTAACTGCCTCAGAGAAACTGTTGGAAGCTCTCACCACTGTTGTACTAGTACTAGATTTAGGGACAGAGCTCCTGCTTTAATGCTAAAGCTTATAATAAAAGGCTCTGTAAGACCCTGCCTTTGCAGACTCCCCTCTCCCCACACGTGTGTTTGTTAATCACGTACGCACCGAGCACATTCAAGTAAGGAAGTCCACTGCTTATCTCTTAAAATTCAGAACTGAGGAACTCTACATCCAGCATTGTGCACAGTACGGGACAGACTCAGTGGCAGTGTCAGTGACTTACAAATTACCCTCCTGGGTGGAACCATCCCTCCAGAGACACAGTTGAAGAGGGAGCCCCATCCGGACCACACCACTCTGCCTTCTCTTCAGAGAGGGCACTGAAATGACCTCTGACAGTCCCTGACCCCGAGATCTGCTGGGCCGTATTCTCCCTCTGAAATTTGCAGAAGGATGAACGGGTTCTCTTTTTTTCAGAAGGTCTAGAAAGAGCACCTAAAGGATACAGGATAGGCTACTTGCAAACGAAGGAGAAAGCAAAAGCTATGGTGAGGCAAGGACAGCAGGCCATGAGAGATCAAAGAATGGGGCAGAGTGGCGGCCACACCAAGAAGCCAGGCGGCCCGTGAGACAGGTGAAGCAAATTCAGTTCCTGGTGGTATGCTAGTTCTAGCCCATCCAGGTCTTTACTATAAACCGTTTTGGGGGCGCCTGGGTGGCTCAAGTCTGTTAAGGGTCTGACTCTTGATTGCGGCTCAGCTCACGATTTCAGGGTTCTGGGATTGAACCCCACATTGCAGGGAGCCCGCTTGTCTCCCTCTCCCTCTGCCCCTCCCCCTGCTCACGTGCACACGCTTTCTCTAATAAATAAATCTTAAAAAAAAAAATTTTTTTCCCCCCTCTGGGAGATCTAAGTCAGTTGCTTACAACCAAAAGATAAAATCCCAATTACCAGCCACCTCTGTGTTGAGTCAAAATCCCATTTTGTTCCTAATTTGGATTTCTGTGACTTGAATGATGAGTTTTACTTTAAAAAAAAAGTAAGTTTCAGTTGAGAAGGAAAATAGTATTTATACACTGGGGTTCACACTGTGAGAAAAAAAAAATTAAATCCCATGAGAACAAACACACTAAACGTCCACTGAAGGCCCCGTTACAAGAGCGTTTTGGCACTGGGCATGGGATTTACTTCCATGACTTATATGTACAGTACAAGGTGTGAACCCCTACCCGAGGCCAAAAATGGTTCATCAACCCATCTCTGTCACTGCTCTCAGGCCCATTTTAAGATTCTTCTCTGAGCATGCTTCAGTTTGGCCTCAACTGACCTGCCCCATGGGGATTTGGGTCCACTAGTGGGGGACAAGAGTACTGCCTAGTAAGAAATTCTAGCATCTGGATCCCTCCTGATCCTAACATCCAACCTTCTGGTGAAAGAAGCTCCGAAGCAGAAAGTTCCCAACTAGAAACAAGAGAAAGGGTAGAAAAGGCAGAATGGACCAACCTGCAGCTGGTCACTGAGGTACTCCCTGGAGGCAAAGAAAACAGGTTTGTGAAAGGAACAACTGAGCCTATCACTAGTGTCATCCCTGCTGTCACAGGAAAAGGCAAGAGGCATGTGGGGTTCCAGGAGGCACAAACTGAATAAAGTTAGCCGGAAAAACAAAGATACATCATCTACTTCACCAACCTTTACACTGCTCCCTGCCCACTTTTTCTTTCATCTATTCAAGAGGCAGGATAGACATCTACCACAGGGTAGAACTTGCAGAGGAAATTAACCTCAAGGCCTCAAAAGGAAACCACAATGAGGCCTATCTCAATTTCTCACTGTCTCTCCAGCAAGGGAACTATTATTTTCCTGACCAGTGTATCAGAGCAAGAGCTCAGGGCAAATCAGATACAACCAATGATTGTGCATAACCCAGATTTAGAAAGCAAAAAATAGTCTGATCCACCAGTATCCTCCAGGAATGTCCTCACTAAAACCAGGCATCACTACTGGCCCTTGTGAAAAGGAAGGTTCCACATGTAGTTCTTCCTTCCAACAAGAGCAAACTGAGCAAGGGTAGGCCCTGAGCCACTCTTCCACATAGTGCTTCTGGTCAGGAAACTCCTAACTGCTCAGTGTAGGGTAAAGTGTTCAGTCTCTTAAAAAAAAAAAAAGTGTTCAGTCCCTTAGCAAAGTAAAACCTATTGAAAATGGAATGGAAATAAGTTACTATGTCCAGTATTCTTTAAAGAAATAAAAGCTTCTTAGCTATTACTAGAGATTCATAAAGGCCATTTCTTATTCCTTAAGGCAACAAGGTCAGAAAATCGATTTGCTCAAAATAACCAGAGAGTCAAAGGCAGAGGGGATTGGAGGAAGACGCTCCACCGTGCAGGCAGCAAATGCTTCCCTGACAAGTGCAGAGAGGCCTTCCTCCTAATCCAGAAAGAATCCAGCACTGAATCTCTTTGTGAAGAGCCTCATGATAGTTTTGTAGGGAACACACAGACCTGGTCAAAATAAACAGGACTTTTCAATGCATGGGGTCACATTGGAAAAAAAATGCAAAGATATACACGGTGTTTTTTGTAAACTATTACATATATGGCTTTTTTAAATAAGGAAATCAAATGTCGATTGACACTATTTAGGTATTTCATTATCTTACTATCACCAAAGGGTAGACTATATAGCCTTTTTTGCCTAAAATTTCTGGAAAAAAAAAATTAGCTTCCATTAAAGGGTCTAACTTCTCACTTTTAAAATCTGATTGCTGACAAAAATATTTTGTGAGGCTGGTTTATTTTTATTTTGCCTTTCCTTGATCCTGTAACACTTAACTACAAAATGCTGTTGTCTCACAGAGTTTTTTAATAATCTATTCTTAAAATAAGGGTTTTTTTCCCCCCATTTTAAAGTTGAGTCGGGGTTTGCAAGCTAAGAATGGTTTTCACATTTTAAAAGACTATTTTTAAAAAAAAAGAACATGCAACGGAGACTGTATTGTGGCCTACAAAGCCTATGATCTGACCTTTTACTGAAATCATCTGCCAACTCCTGAACTAGACCAACAGTAGCATGTTCAACACAAAGAAATATTCCTTGCTCTACGTATTTTGAAACACAGCCTCTAAAACTGAGCCAGGCAATACATTATTCTGCCTCCACTTCATGACAGATCTGGCCAGGAGAACACCCTAAGGCTGACCTCTGTTTAGTCTTTAGGCTTCAATTTCACCATCTTTAGGATTCACAGAGTTTCTAAATTTAAATGTAGAATACCACGTTACAATTAGACAGGATTCCTGTAGTTCCTGGGCTCTGTTCACCTGCCCAGTGCCCGGCATTAAGTCACACTTCGGAAACCATCTTCCTGAAATATCACCAACCGTAGGTACTACAGGGTGAGTGTGGGGGAAGGGATTGTACAAATCTTGAGAGAAGTGGGTGGTATCAAAGAGCACTATCCCAACAGGAGGGGGTGAGACCCAGATACATCCTGTTGCAGGGAAGGGGGTATAGCTGAAGCACAGACACTAAGGTGCTTGGGCCCCTCCACGGTAGCTATTAATCCAGGAATTTCTTAGCAGAAACACAATCAGATTTCAGGCTCCACAGTACAGTGCTGGGAAACGTGTTTCCTTCAGTATCTGTCTATTCCAGTACATTCCATATATATATGTAGTGAAAAAAGAACGGTCTCATAACATGCTTCCTTTTCTGGACAGTGAAGTAAGTTTGGATTCTTTGGCACTTGGCCAAGTTCAGTGGGCATCCCTAAGCACTTGAACTAGCTATGTGCAAAGAAGCCCTGCCGTATGCTCCCGCCAGCCTAGGTGGTATCCATGGGTGCTGCCCTGCCACTGTCGAGTGCAGGGCTGGGCTGCCTGCCAGAGGAGAACAATGGTCAGGATATTTTCTTTAAGAGAGACTTTTTAAAGTTAGTTTCTGGGTGTCAGGAGTTCTTGACGGAAGTTTTAGCTATCAAAAACTGTCCTCCGAATTTAAATGACTGTACATCTCCACCCAAATCTGACTGACCCACGATGCCAAGATGCCTAGGGAAATAAGATGAGTCACTGCCTAAGGAATTGGCAGAGGACGTGGGGTTGGTTAAATGTTGTATATAAATGTGAGAGCTGGAAAGCAGGGAGACATCTGTGTGTTCAGGGGCTGAAATAAAAGCTGGAGCCTACATCCACATCAAGTAAATATTTCCACCACTTAGAGTCCCTGAAGTGCAGTGCCTGGTTGCTCTGACCAGCTTTCCTCTCCAGAAAGGCCTTGGTCTATGACAAATCTATTTATCTGAACTTTTCATTATAACTTTACGAGCTCATACTGACGTGTTACCAAACTACAATCAAGGTAATTTTCCCTCTGCTTAGATCCTTACCTCCTCATACACTCCCAGGTGTCCACAGAGCAGGCTTACCAGTGAGGCCCTCTATTTATTAATCTCATCCTCTATACAGTAGTTTCACATATTTTACAAAAGAGCCCTCAGTGAAAGTTTATATTTGAATGTACAGACATTTTGAGAAGGGTCCAAGGAGCAAACATGAACTGTAAATTACAGGATATGGAATAAGATAAGTCTGAGAACATTCTTTGCAATTAAAAACGGGGGGGGGGCACCTGGGTGGCTCAGTCGTTAAGCGTCTGCCTTGGGCTCGGGTCATGGTCCTGGGGTCCTGGGATTGAGCCCTGCGTTGGGCTCCCTGCTCAGCGAGAGGCCTGCTTCTCCCTCTCCCGCTGCCACTCCCCCTGCTTGTGTTCTCTGTCAGATCAATAAAATCTTTAGAAAAAAAAAAAGTTGGTAAAAGTCATGTGTCGTCTCCTAACCTTTAAAATAACTGGACTAGGGTTCAGATCAAGCGGTCTATCAGCAAAGCAAGGGAACCTGATGAACAAGAGACCACTAGAGAGCTGACAGACCTCAACAGCCTTCCAAGGCCCTATTTCCCCAACTTTATAAAAGGGTGGCAACCATCCCTCTTCTCCTACTTCATGAGGATTATCAGGAGTCAACAATTAAGTAGTTTAAATGCAAATCATCAGTATCAACCTCAGATTCTTGAGTCTCTCTCCTTAAGGACTTAAAGACACTGACACACAGGTGAGGGACGGACAAAGCCCAGAAGCCGCAATGGCGAGGTCTGGCTGGGGGCATATAAAACACGTGCAAACACTGAAAAGCCATCGGTGCAGGCATGGACTTCTACTTTGGGAAGGTTTCTCAGGATACTAATGGCTCTAGCCTTCATCTCTCCCGGT
Source organism: Callorhinus ursinus (assembly GCF_003265705.2). Classification (NCBI taxonomy): domain Eukaryota; kingdom Metazoa; phylum Chordata; class Mammalia; order Carnivora; family Otariidae; genus Callorhinus; species Callorhinus ursinus. Next base: position 20,187,227 of record NW_027397085.1, on the reverse strand, counting down.
CCCCATGCCCAATTTATTTTTTATTTTTAAAATTTTTTAAATTTTATTATTACCATATAATGTATGATTTGTTTCAGGGGTACAGGTCTGTGATTCGTCAGTCTTACACAGTACACAGCGCTCACCATAGCACACACCCTCCCACCATGCCCTATTTGAAAAAAATATATGGTGGCGCCTTTTAGAAAGAATGCTAACTTTTCCTAATAAGATAAATGAACAGAGGATATTGGAAGAGTATTTCTTGTTCCTCCCTTCAAATAAATCACATTCCCCATGGCACATTTTCAGAAACATTTGGGTGTGTATTTTAAAAAGGAAGCCAAGCCCCAAATTCTGCTAAATTGGTACCGTTGCTTCCTCACAAAATTAAATTCACCTAAGACAAAAGACTTATGTTTCCAAAAATGGCGAAGAAGCCAAAAATTAGCTCAATTGTAATGGTTTTGAAATTGTGGGTTTGAATTTTGCATAGCACATCATCTGTAATTTTTACATTCTTTTGACTTCTCAAACTTGGTTTTTCAAGTGAAAGCAGGATTCTGGTAAGAATTGATATTAAAATGTCTCCAAATGAGACCAAATTAACTCCCAGCAGTCTACTCTTAATATTACATATCCTGGACTTATAATGTAAGCATTAAATACTCAAGAGCACTTACTGTGACCAAGGAAAGGGGAAAAAAAGAGCAAATGGCAAATTCACACAGAACACAACCATATAAAAATCCACTCATAAAATTAAGATGAAAATTGTAGCTGATCATTTAGGGTAGAGATCTCTTCCCCCTCTCTTCTTTTCCAACAAATTTTGTTAATTTTATAGAGAAAGAGAGACACACAGAGATAGGAGAGTGAGAACATTATAAAAAGTAAGTCCACGGAGCTGACCTTTAAAGACTACTGGATATGCCCTAAAGCCTGGTCTTCCTTAAGTGACTCTGGATAAACACTCATCTCTAGAGCTGCGAACTGTGGACGCAAATATGTTCTACCTCTTCACTGTCCACTGTGTATGCTGCAAGTGCCAACTGGCACGCGGCTGTCTGGGTTAACAGTTAGAAGTGCACCTGCCAACTGGAGAGATGCTAAGTCCCGAAGCGGCGACTGGTTCTCCCAGAAGCCGAAACCTTTCTGGTCCCACGGAAAGCAGTCAATCAAGTATTTCAGAAAGTGGAAGGAAAACACAACCTACTCAAGGAGCAACAACAGCTGCCTTCACATCCACGAATCAAAGCTCCACCCCTAAAGCCAGCAGCTCCCCCAGAGGAAAGGGACCCCCGAGCTCCTAAGGCCCAGGGCTCCCAGGTAGGGTCCGGCCATCGCCCAGCAGTGGCCACCCCGGCCTAGGTCTCCAGAGCAGGGACCCGCGGTGCTGACACAGAGGCTGTTGGTATGTTGCAGAAAACACATCCCGAAGCAAGGGCACACGTCACCTGCCTCCGAGCGCCAGGCTGGCAGCTTGACGGTCAGGTTCCTACCACTGGCAGGAAACCCCTACTGCACCGGGGAAGGCCCCCTACTGCCCGGAAGGTTCCCAAGTCGCCGCCCGCTCCGCAAGTATGCCCGCATGCCGGGCCAGGCCTCCCCTACAGCCGTAACAGGCTGTGGCAGAAGCACGGGGGCCCCTTCTCTGAGCCGCAGAAAATGAGCTCACAAGGATGCTGGAGGTGGCTGCCCGGGAGGGGACACTGAGGCTGAACACGGGAGCTGCAGGACTGCACGCAGCACCTCACCCACCAGAAACGGAAGCTGAGTACTTACTGCCACGAAGAGCATGCAGTACATGGAGAACGAAGAGTGGCCCGAGTAAAAAGACAATCTAGAAGAGAAAGAAGACAAAGGTCAATTTTCTTTTCTCGAGGCGGACAACTGTCTTGACGTCCTAAATCTTACTGCCTCGGAGCAGACCCCTCTCCCCCCTCACCTTGACGAATTACAAGAGTAGGGAAGGCGTGTCCTATGACTGAGACTTCCAGCAGGGAACAAATGTGCCACGGACATTTCTTGAAGTAATGTTCGTCAAGCCACAACTTACCGGTATATAAATGGTCGGACTTCATGACACGTGAACTTAAAGGACCATGATTTAAGTTTTATTTTCTACCTGTAAGGTTTGCCCTGGAGTGCTAGTAATACCTCCTTCAGAACACTCAGAAGTTGACTACTTCTTCAAAAAGAAAATCAATTTTAAAAAATTAGAAGTGGTATTTTAGCCTTTTAAACAGGCACACATCCTGCCTTAGATTTCCCACCAGATGAAAGGGTTTTTGTTTGACCTTTATTTTAAAACTGTGCACTGAGAGTCCATACCAGATGAATCCACACTTTTCAGTATTATATTCTATCGACATGTGAGTATCATCTTCCCACCCAAAATGACAGAATGCTTGCAAGACTTAATTTTATGGCTCCTTCTGGAAAAGGGAGAAGCTTACTAATATCCATGATCTGGGTTCTGCTTACAGAGTGCTGGCCGTCTGTAAGCAGAAAAGGCAAGAACATTCAATCCAGTAATAGTAACTCCATGCAAAGGATGCATCAAGTAAATAATGAGAATGCTTCTCCTGCCCATGAATATGAACAAAACTCAGAAGGGAAGGCTTCTAAGTATTTTACTTTATTACACCCTGCTTGATTCAAAAGGAATTTGGTTACCTGGATTCAGAGAGGTGAAATTAAAACACAGATCAGAAAGTCATCTGTGTATGCTTGGCAACTGAGGGGAGGTGGGAGTGGAGATTTTTTAAGCATGTACTGATGATGATCTAGCAAGAATTATGATAGTCTTTTTCATAATCAGATACATCTCTAAGAAAATGAATATTCTCATGTCTAGTACCAGCTAGGAATTACATCATTAAACTTGATAAGTACTGTGGATTTAATCTATGTAAAACAAGAAAAAGAAATCACTTTTAGCCTCACCAACTGTTTGGCTGTGGAGAATAGATCAATACAAGACCTTCCTTTAGATAATTAGAGCAGAGTTCTATACATTTTATGTTTCAGTAAGTTACACTGAAGAACCTACAAGTTAATAAAAGCCAATTTCAAGAACTGTCAAATCCCACCAAGCCAACATGACCATGATCAAGGAAATGTTCTCAAAGCTGAGCAAGTTCAAAGTTTCACTAAGACTTCATCTTCAGAGTAGTCACCATACACAGTGCCACAAAATTGTAAATTCCAAACCTACCTAACAGTTTTACACAGTTCTGATTCAGTCACAGGCTGATGTCACTAGGTGAAAACAAAATGGTTTCAGTTTTTTATTCCAAATCCATAAAGAGGTATTTTATTCAGTACAGAATCAGCCAAAGAATAACCTCTGACTTCAACAAACAGGGATTAAGACACATAAAGGGAGAACTCTATTTGACCTCACTCTCTGAGTCTCTAAGTCTGCTCTCAGTAAGTGATCAAATCATGCTAATATGGACTTTTACCACTATTAAAACAGAATAAAACACCAAAATACAACTTCAAGTTATTTTCATATTCCATACACATCTCTTTATCGGAATCTCTAGGAGATACAGCTCTTTATTATGTCTGAAACTCATAAATGAACAAATAATTGTATGAGTAGTTTGATAAAAATCCCAAAAGTAGGGGTGCCTGGCTGGCTCAGGTGGTGGAGCATGTGACTTGATCGAGGGGTTATAAATTCAAGCCCCACGTTGGGTGTAGAGATTACTTAAATTCTTTAAAACATAGTAATAGTAAAAGTAAAATACAATCCCAAAGGTAGTCAAAATGCAGATTGTTTTCATCACAGTAACCTCACTGAAGTACTTATGATTTTGGTCCTGGCCTCAGAATGTCACCCCATTCTTAGATTTCAACCCAATCCTAGACCACCACCTCACTTCAGGAGAGCCCCTCTCATGACTGTAGATAGATAAACAATTTGCACCAGCTTCCCATCAAAGCTTAGGAAAGTCTTTCCAGAAAGAATATTTACAGAGATCAAATATATTCCGAAATGCAGCTATTTCACTAACTCAGGTATGACCTATGACACTGAGCAATAGGTGAGTCTGACAAGGTAACTCACTGTGGACAGCATTCTCCTCCAAGTGGTAGATTTAAGATTCTTGTTTTATTTGCCAGCCAGGACCTCCCTTTCTCCTGGGAGAGCTACTTGGCCTGCACCCTACTGTCACAGCCTTCACCACCACCCCCGCCAGTGCCCGTGCGTTCCCACTCCTCAATCCAGCATTCTTCCATCTCCGTTTTCCAACATCTACATAAATGTTCAGCCTTACAAACTGCAAAGACAGCCAAATCTAACCTTTATCAGTCATCAGAAGAAAGCAACTCACCTAAAGTCTTTCTTAAGTTTTTAAATGGCATTTACTAAGTCTTATGGGACTCGTGGTGAGGTTAAGTCACAACCTCCTAAAGATCTCACTGCTCTTGCCCTGCCCTTGGATTTTCTTTCCTGCTCCCCACTCCCCAGAGTTAAATGGCACAAAACAGTTATCCCTTCAGCTATTCTTTTAGTTTGAAATACCTACTTTGCATTCAGTCTTGAATGATGGTTTTCCTGAATATAGAACTGTAGGTTAATGCTTTTTTTCCCTCATCACTTTGAGGGTATCATTTGACTATCTTCTGGCTTCTACATTTGCTATTAAAACAGAAGCCATTTGTCTGCCTTTCCTTTCTAGGTTACCTGTCAGTTCTCTGTAATTACCCTCCCCCTCCACCAGCAAGGTCTTCAATGTTCTGCAGTCTCACGATCACATATCTAGTAGGCGTGTCTCCTTATTTATCTGATTTAGTATTCGTTGGCTTCCCATTTATATACTTCACCAATTTTGAACAGGTCTCAGCCATCACAACTTTGTTATATATCCACCATCCTACTCGCTTTTTCTGAGATTCAGATTCAACATGTTTGACATTTTCATCCTTATGTATCTCTTAACCTTTCTTTTGTACTTTAGATCTTTGTCTAGCTTCCATTTCAGCTCTCACTTTCACAGTGTCTAAAGTCCTTTGTCAAGTCTATTTTTTTATTTAAATTACATATGTATCATTTATAAAAGATCTCTTTGGTCCTTTTTCCAACCTATGGTCAATTTTGATCCTGTTCATCCTTCATTATATTCTCGGTCTCTATTTCTACACAGTAGATATATTAACTTTTATATTCTATATGGTAATTCTACTATCTGCAACCTTTGAGAGCTTATGTAGTTGGTTGTATCTCCTGACTCTCACTTAGGGTAGCTTGTTTCTATGTATGTTCATTCATAGGAGAATATGAACTCAGGTCCTTGACACTCTATCTGTGGGGAATCTTAGAGGTCTTGGTTTAAAAAGAGTTCTTCCAGCAAAGATGGGTGTTCTCTCCTGCTGGGTTCACTACCAATCCACTTTAAAAAAATTGTTTTTTAAAGCCCCACATATATAGTATGAATTCTGGCACTAAACAATGTGACTATGGTCCTGTAGTTAAGAATTCTTTCTGACAGCAGCCCCCTCCCCCGCCAGGAAGATGTTGCCCTTTGGGAGCCCTTAAATTATCCTTGAGTCTCCCCTCTGTCTACTCTGCATCAGCCTCATGATCAGAGCCCCATTAAAACTGAGGCTCTAGGCTACCAGGAATTGGCACATACTTTCAGGTACACATCAGATCAACAGAATTAACGAATCCCAACATGATGAAAATTCCTTTACTCTCTCATCAGCTTGGCTATTTATTTACAAAGATTTATTTATATGTGTTTATATATATTTTAATATATAATACCAACATGTGCACGGCATATTACCTAGCACATGTAACTCTATCAGTATTTCTAATCCTCCATATTGCCAGAAATAAAGGCAGCCTTTTTTAAAACAAGAATTAAGACTAGGGGCACCTGGGCGCCTGGGTGGCTCAGTTGGTTAAGCGACTGCCTTCGGCTCAGGTCATGATCCTGGAGTCCCGGGATTGAATCTCGCATCGGGCTCCCTGCTCAGCAGGGAGTCTGCTTCTCCCTCTGACCCTCTTCCCTCTCGTGCTCTCAATCTCTCATTCTCTCTCAAATAAACAAATAAAATCAAAAAAAAAAAAAAAAAGACTAGGGGCACCTGGGTGGCTCAGCCAGTTAAGCATCTGCCTTCAGCTCAGGTCATGATCCTGGGGTCCTGGGATTGAGGCCCAAGTGGGGCTCCCTGCTCAGCGGGGAGCCTGCTTCTCCCTGTGCCCCTGTCCCTGCTCGTGCTTGCACAGTCTCTCTCTTTCTCTCAAATAAAATCCTAAAAATAAATAAATAAATAAATAAATAAAAGAATTAGGACTAATAAAATGTTATCTCAAGTCAACTGCTTCACTAGAAGACATAGTCTGGCAAAAAACAGTTTGTTTTTCATTTTAAAGTGATCAACGCTCACAAATGTTTCTAATTATTACTCTCCCACCTTCACTGGGTATGGCAAAGTTGACTCTGGGGCAATTCAGAACTTCCTTCCTTTCCCTTAAGATCTTCCTGAAATTGACTCCTAGAGCATTTTAAGGCAGAAAAGTTGTCGTAAGACTTAACAGTTCCAAGCTAAATACCTTCTGTGCACAGGTATTTAATCCACAGTACTTCCCCTCTTCACAGAAATCCCCGTGGTGGGGGCTGTCGATCCTATTTTAGATAGAAAGACCCTGAACCTTCCAGAGGTTCACTCACTGGCTCCAAAGTCCCATGGCTTTGAGGATCAAATTGCAGTCTTCCCAGCTCTTTCCCACTGGGCCAGGGTCCCCCAGCCCCTGCACGGCTGGCCGACTCAGCGGCAGCGCGCACCCTGCCATGCCCGGGGTCACAGCTCATGCACGGCCACACGTGTGCAGTTCATATGCGAGGATGCACTTAGATCATCTGTGAAGAGGCAAACGGCAGTGTGTAAATAAGCATTTTAAGAGAATACTCATTTGTCCTTTGTACACTCTAACGGCCAAAATAAAAGGAAGTCAAGCTGCAATGTGAAGCATTTTCTCCAAATGTTATTTCCTGATTACAAAGTTTACACAACAGCAAATTAACTTGAAGGACATGGTAAAATTCCTTTCTTTGGTAACCTTTAAACACAGAATGACCCTGTGAGAAAGTTAAAATATGTCCCAAACAAATGCACAAAGGAACAATTGCCCAGTTATTAGTCCTACTTTGTTTCAAAAGGATTTTTACAACCAATAGCTGTGCAAAATGCTCAGGCAATGAGCTGTCAGGCTATTGTCTTTTAAAAATTTCACATCTAAGATACCAGGGCGAGTCAAGTAGGCAGTGATTGGGGAAAATGGGTACTTCCACAATGCGCTGATAGGAGTGCATACCTTTTTTTTTTTTTTAAAGGTTTTATTTACTTAATTGACAGAGACAGAGACACAGCAAGAGAGGCAACACAAGCAGGGGGAGTGGGAGAGGCTTCCCGCAGAGCAGGGAGCCCGATGCGGGGCTCGATCCCAGGGCCCCGGGATCATGACCTGAGCCGAAGGCAGACGCTTAACCGACTGAGCCACCCCGGCGCCCCAAAAGGAATGCATACTTTTCAAAGGGGATTTGACAATATCTATCTCTATGTAAACCCACCGTATTTTCTGACCCAGTAATTCCACTTAGCGACATCTACCCTAGAGAAACATGCACGAGCACAAAGACGTTTACACAGCTAGCAAGCAACTTGAAGACAATGGTTCTCTCACTCTTCTTCTGAATACCATAAGTTAGCTAAAATCAATTAAATAACGATGTGAAGTGACAAAAAAATTATCTCCAGGACATATTTTAAAATATGTCATTTATTTAAACCACATAAAACCATAAAACTTCACACTTACTGTAAAATACACAGAAAATGACTGACAGGACAAACTGTTAACAGTAGCTCTGGGGAAAGGTATCACATCGGGGTTAAAAAATTTTTTTTCACATTTTACAGTGATAATATTGGAAACACAAACATGTTATTACCGGGATTTTATATACTTATATACATATTCGAAAATATAAAAAATGCTAGTCAAATTATCTGATATGCCTGCTACGAATTTCCTACAAACCCCTTCTCCACTAAACACGCACGCATGCGCAAGTGCCCAAACCCCTCCCTGAACAGCAGTTGCCTCGAGAGCTGCCCGGCTGCCACGGCTCAGGGCACGCGCAGCTCCCTGCCTCCACGTTCACGCCCCGAGCGGCGGCCACACAAGCCCGGGAAGCTTGTTCTTCCATCTCTCAATGAAATGTTTTGACATTCGTGTGTATTTTTAAATATCATAAGTCGTGTTCCCATAAAAATATATGCACATAATTCCATACCACTGAAATTCAGTATATTAACTCTGTGACTATTATAAGTAACCGGGTCAACAAACATGTGATTTTGATACATGTGTTTGGAGGGGGGAAAATCAGATTTCCAGAAATGTGTAGATATACAAGAACCACAGGGTATCTCTCTTCCCGAGGGTTAGAGAGATAAAGATGAAGGTGATAAATGGCTAAAGAATATAAGATGATCCCAAACAAAATTAAGTAAAATACAGCAAAGATAATATAAATTCATCTTATTTGCTTGAACCAGCCAGAGACTCAGAGATTATTTCACTTGCAGCAAAAATCCTGTCATATATTCCTTTAAATTATTTTTATGATTTTACTATATTTCTATTTAAGGCTACACTGCATTTATGTGGAGTCAATTAGCCACTTCACATATAAAAGTGACATGCCTAACTAAAATAAAACAGATCTGAGTATCCTATTTTATTCATTAATATTAATGCATCAAATACCACTTCACAGCCACTAATATCAATGACTCATACACCAAATAATCTAGTATCTGTAGATACCACATCCTGAAACTTAAAGGAGAGAAGTGAGCAGGACTGTGGAAAATGAAAAAAGGGGGGGAAGTGGGACATAACTGGTATGTGTACGGGGTATTTTAAACTCTTGTTTAAATAAACCAGTTGATGATTAAAAACAAATGTTCATGTGTCTGTTTATGGGAGACTCATATGAAAAGAAGGAATCTAAAAAGGAGAAGTTGTTGAGAACTCGGAGATAAAGGAAAGTAAAACTGGGTGTGCCTTGAAAAATCAGATGATTGGGGAACAAAGGTTCTACACACCCTGAGCAGGGGAACTCTGTGTCTCTGACAGACGAGCAGAGGTCAGGGAGTGACAAAGGTTACTGACAGAAGGGTAAAACGGACGAAAGTGCACCAACCAGAAGAGAGGTCACAGGTTTCCTACAGCATGAGGGAAAAACTGATGACTTGGTGCAGAAAGACTCCAAATCACCAACATGGCATTATCGAAGAGTTAAAAAGGAAACAAAGGGCAATTGGTAGATTACACAAGGGACTTAACTCTGAGGCATTCCTCTGCTGGCAACTAGTAAACACCCTACCTCCTACCTCCCCCACCTCCTTTTATTTTATTTTTATTTATTTATTTTTTTTAAAGACTTTATTTATCCGACAGCGAGAGAGGGAACACAAGCAGGGGGAGTGGGAGAGGGAGAAGCAGGCCTCCCGCGGAGCAGGGAGCCCGATGATGCGGGGCTCGATCCCAGGACCCTGGGACCATGACCTGAGCCGAAGGCAGACGCTTAACAACTGAGCCACCCAGGCGCCCCTCCCCCACCTCCTTTTAAAACACACTGAAAAAGGAAAACTACCTTGCTAAAGGGTAAAATTCAGAGTGAGTCCGGAGGAAGACAATGTTCTAAAATCGCTTTCTAAGGTGTTTTTTAAGGGGCAGGAATGCTAGCCAGAGGCAAGACTGCCAGACCTCTACTTTTAGCCCTCTCCCAAAAAGACAACACAAAGGCCAAGAAAGCCTACTAAATCTGGCCAGTCCACTCCACTTCCTACCCTGATGCAGATCATGAAATCACCATTAACTCTTTACCAGCGGGGTCAAGAGAGACGAGGCTCAAGACATCAGTCCAAGTCTGTACGATTATACTAATACGGAGAGTGGCAAGAGAAAAGGCAAAAGCCCACACACATATAAAATTAAACAGGAAGCCGACCAGGCAGGTCACTCTTGGTTCCTTTCAGATTTGAGCAGATGACGTCACCAGAGCTCATGTTACCAGAGGACGAGTAGAGTGCCATGGTACCGCACTTTGACAACCTTTCGACCTTCACTCGTCCACTGCTGAGCTTAGAGTAAAAGACCCTACATAAGGCCCACCAACTACTCTGGAACCATCACCTGCTACCCAACTACTTACAATTCCCAGTATACACCATGTTTCATGCTGTGTTTCTTCATCACTGTGCCTGACATGAGCCTCCCAACTTTCTTGGATAATTACCACACAAGAGTCACTTCAGCCACTGTTTTCTCCCAGGAACCCTTCTTAAACAGCTAGGCTGAAGTGCTCTCCTCTCCAAAAAGGAAAGAGAGGTACAGGGCTCAGTGAACACATATACCCCTGCATCCATCTTCCAAAGCAAATCATGTGTTGTAGTCCGTCCTTCCTCCATTCCATCCAAACAGGGGCAGGAGTACAAGACTTATAAACAGGAATGTCTGAGGTTTGTTTGTTTCTTGGTTTGTTTAATTACATAAGATGCTCATCAGAAAAATTCAGAAGGTACAGCAAATCAAGAGAAAAATTGCTGATAAACTCCCAACCTCCCTGAGATCCATCTTAATTCATCTTGCATCCCTAACACCCACCACCATTTGATCGAGCATACAGGAGGTGCTCAATACATTCTTTAAGCTCAAATAGAATCTAATGTCTTAATGATAAATGAATTTTTATGCAGTTATCCCAGAAAATGTAAAATTCTTACACTTTTCATATTTTCAATGTCACAAACAAATGCACCTCTGCTCCTTCGCCCCTACCCCCCACTCCCCTGCCACCGCACCAACAACAGGGTATCACTTCAGTGGCTCCACAAGAAGTATACCTTAACTATCTTGTGTTTTGACAGCTATAAAAAATGTATAAAATAAAACTAAGGACGTATGTTACCTTTGCATAATAATGTTAGCATATAATTAAATGCTAAACTTAGCTAAGCCTATGCCAATAAACACAGCAAGCCACATGAGATAAGTTATCTGATTTTAACATCTTACCTCTGATGTGTTTTCCCCTTACAGTGGTTACAAATTCTGACTTTATCATCACAGTTCAGGAGAATTATAAAGTCCAATCTAATACCCCTGCTCTTTTCACCCTTCTGTAAGAAACTGTGAGCAGTATCAATGTGTGTCAGCTTAAACATGCACTACCTAAGGCCTCTTCCCAATAGATGTGGCAAGCATTTCAATAATGTGTGTAAAATGTCCAGAAACCTTTTTTACATTATGATCAAAGGCAGTCAGATTAGTGGAACAAATGATATCCATAATGATAAAGTAACAGATATATTCTGATGTAAATAAAAAACAAATTAAGTTTTAAAAGTATTCTCACAGGCACCTGGCTGGCTCAGCAAGTAGAGCGTGCGACTCTTGATCTCAGGGTTGTGAGTTTGAAACACACAAAGAAACACACAAAGACAGATTTCAATGATCTGAATAACGAACCAACACAATTCATACATCAGGTTTTACTTTTCACAAATTCAACACACATCCTACCTCTCAAGAAAAATATTTATTTTCTAATTAAACGAAAATACTGAATGCATGCTGTTCACATTTATTCTGAACGGAAACCCAGGCTTAACACCACTCGATTATATATTTTTTTTAGATTTTATTTATTTATTTGAGAGAGAGATGGAAAGAGAGCTCAAGTAAGGGGGAGAGGCAGAGGGAGAAGCAGACTCCCTGATGAGCAGGGAGCCTGATGTGGGCCTTGATCCTAGCACCCTGGCATCATGACCTGAGCCAAAGGCACACACCCAACTGAGTGAGCCACCCAGGGGCCCGCCCCTCCATCCATTATATTTTTATCTGGAAAAAGTACTAATGTATCTACGCAACTTTGTTTTTGTATTTCAGAGCTAGCAATGGGGAATTCAAGAGTTCTAAGGTGAAGGTACAAAGCATCAATATGAAGTAATCAGCTGATGACGTGTTCATGTGATTTAGTAGCCTATCAACATTTAATGCACAGCACTGCTGTGGGATGGCATGAAATGCCGAATGTCTAAACTTAGAGTGTAATTAGTTGGGGCGGGGTGGAGGAAGGTTGTTTGTTTTTAAAATAAATTACGATATACATATATTTACGAATAGGTAGTGGCAGGAAGTCACTGAAAGTAAAGAAAGGATCTTGTCTTTGCAAGTGTGCACCTCGACCAAAATAAAGCCACATGTCAAGTCAACTCATTCTGCATTCAGGAAAGACAATCAGGCAACACGTCACATTTCAAGGGAGAAAAAAATCTTTTGCTTTTATTCCACATTAAAACAAAATTATATGGAATGTATAAATGCAACACAGGCTAAATCAAAAGTGTGTGTAAGAATGTGTACAGCTATTTAGGTATTATGTGGGGCAACTTCACTTTTATTTCTAAACAAAGAAGTTTCTTCAGCCTTAAATGCCCCAGATTGTCTTATAAGTTAACAAACAAGTGACAAACAAAACCCTGAAAATTACACTGGTTCTACTGAAGCTAGTAAAACATTGCCTGTACCCCCTAAGCCTCCAGCCTAGCTGCCTGCCTATGCTGCGGCTCGCTGAGCCCTGAGACACACCCCATCCTAATTCACACATTCGACCCTTACTCATCCTCCAAAATGCTTCCTCTACTAGAAGCAGTATTAACACCCTCTGATTTCATGGTTTCATCTTCACTCCTTCAAGACATGTATCTATCACACACACAGTCTCCCAACATGTCTCAGCCCCTGCTCAGTAAGCACCACGACAGCAACATGTACACTTTGGGAGGTCACTCCCACAGCGACTAGGACTTAACAGCAATAGATAGTAGCTGAATTTAGTAACTTCATGGATAGGCTGAAGCTGTGATTCTCAGGTTTTGCCAGGTACTTAATCCCACAGCTAGTCAGTCTAATTATAATGGGTTTTCACTATTAAAGAAGGAACTCCCTCAAAACTCAGTTTTATTTACCTGCATAGGGGTTGCATTAAAAAAAGACAAAAGGAAAATTATTTCTCACATTCAACCAAACATATCACAATTAATCATCTAAATAATACAAAGCTGCCATAATCCAAAAGAAGTAACTTTATACCAAATATCTGATTTATATAGCCAAAGACCAATCGCTCAGAACTGATCAGGAACACTGAGTCGATCCTTAAGCAAATGTAATTTAAATAAAAGCCAGAAAAAATAAAAAAGTAAATTTCTAAAGACAAAAGTTTCTAGTATCACAAACAGAGCAGCTGTTAGCGAGCTGTCTTGCTCAACTATAGACCCCAAGAGTTAAAACCAGAAACAGGCAAGACTGCTTAACTGATGCTCCAATGAAAACCCATTGTGCTTATTTCTTATCAAACTTCCTCGAGGCATTGACAAAGCCATTTTGCGAAGACCTGAACGTCCCAACTGCCAGACCAGAAAAGCCCGGATAGCAATGGAAGCCTAGACGACCACATCCCACACGTCCCCTTCCCTGCCCGTGATCGTGGGCTGAACACATACTGACTCCCACCAATGATCACGCACTTCCTGCCTGCTCTCTGCATGTACTCCACCCCAACTTCTCCATGTAACACAGTAGGTGTCCATCTTGCTGGTGGAGAGGTCAGTGGTTAAAGCTTGAGACTGCCACCAAGTTTCTTGCTGGTAGCACCCTAAATTTCTCCCTTTCTCTTTTCCAAACCATCATCTCTTGAGTTACTGACTTCTCTTACAACCAGTTTATCCAAGTTTGTTCCACAACAGTGTTGGCAAACCCAGCCAGGAGCTGTGCTTCCGATTTGTCCAGCCTCCTTGGGGTTCCCTGGCACAGAACAATTGGCCCCAGGAGCACCAGGGCTCACCTGCTCGGCTCCTGAGTTAGTGGTGGTGATAGGTCATTCGGTAACATAGCTAGTTGTGCACAATCTTAAAATTCACCCTGCCAAACATCCTAAGATAACAGATGTCATGTGAAGTTGTGTTCCCATCATCCAGGGGATTTTAAGCACTGGTTCACAAAGTATGGTCCTGAGATCAAGCACAGAGGCAGGAGCATCTGGGAATGTGTTAGAAATGCATATTCTTAGCCCCCAACCCACTTCCTGAATTAAACACCTGAGGAGGAAACACTGAAATCTGTGTTTTCACAGGTGATTCTAGGTGATTCTAACGAACAACTAATGTTTGAGAGCCACTGGTCTAAAGAGTCTCTAAAGAGAATCTTTACCTGGGCAGAGTGCTACAGGTCCGAACTGCCTGGGCTCATTAGTAATTTTTTTTCACCAAGTAATGCTATTCTCATTGGCATAAGTGAGGGCAGCTGGATGTCCCACAGTTACAAGTACATAGCCCCTTTTCATTTATAGTAAATTCCCAGGTATTAATTTTAAACAATGAAGAGGAGCTCTCTGGATATTACAATTAATAAGTATGCCACTATAGTCCATTTACATTCTCACTTCTATATTTAGGACCCAGGGCCACAAATGAAGCCTGGTAAAAGTCCTCTGACATCAGTGATACAAGAGCATAAGAGTGTACACATATGCTGGAAGGGCAGAAAGAGGAACAGAAGAAAATAAGAAATAAGAAAATAAGAAAATAAGAAAACGAATGGGGAAAAAGCCAAAATTGTAAGAGAGTACAGATGTAAGATGTAACTCTGACTCATTTATAGTCAACAAAAATGACTCATTTCGGGAGCTTATGTTCCCTTCACTCCAATGTCAAGCATTATAATTTTATAATTAAAATAAACGTACAGGGGGCAGCCTGTGGAGATAAATAAATTAAAGGAGATTACACTATAATCCTAATATATTACAGACAATGTCTAGACTGAAATGTTTTTGCATTTTTGGCATCCCGACTTAAAAATTCAAGAGAAAAGCAATAGGAAAGCCTGAATCCAATGAAATTATGCTTCTCAACAGAACAGCAATGCAAAGCCACAGTTATGCACCAACGTTACAAAGCTCTGGAACTGTGGCAACAACTAACTTATTCTGGAAACACCAATGGAAATTCCATTTTTCTCAGAAGATACAAAGTTTTCTTAAGATTTCATTTCTAGGTTTGATTTTCCTTCTTATTTCAGAACCCCAAAGCTTATCAACAGATCTTCTCACTGAAAATGTGGAAGGCTGAAGAAACTTTAAAGGGTAATGGGTAAAAAACCTACATGTACTTAAGTCAAAAGTACCATCAGAGTATTATAGTACATGTTGGCCAATTTAGATACACTAGGAAGACATACATAATAGGACATATATGGAGTGGGAAATGTAATCACATTTATGTCATTAATTTATTTTTTTTAAGATTTTTATTTATTTGACAGAGGGAGAGAGACAGTGAGAGAGGGCACACAAGCAGGGGGAGTGGGTGAGGGAGAAGCAGGCTTCCGCCAAACAGGGAGCCTGATGTGGGACTCGATCCCAGGACCCCAGGATCACGACCTGAGCCGAAGGCAGACGCTTAACGACTGAGCCACCCAGGCACCCCATTTATGTCATTTAAAATAAATTATATTTTGGGGTGCCTGGGTGGCTCAGTCGTTAAGCGTCTGCCTTCGGCTCAG
>NW_027397085.1:20136584-20171481 GCF_003265705.2 Callorhinus ursinus | reverse complement strand
TGGGGTGCCTGGGTGGCTCAGTCGTTAAGCGTCTGCCTTCGGCTCAGGTCATGGTCCCGGGGTCCTGGGATCGAGCCCCGCATCGGGCTCCCTACTTGGCAGGAAGCCTGCTTCTCCTTCTCCCTCTCCCACTCCCCCTGTTTGTGTTCCCTCTCTCGCTGTGTCTCTCTCGTTCAAATAAATAAATAAAATCTTTAAAAAAAGTAAAATAAAATAAAAATAAATATTTCACATTTTGTCCAAATGGCTCGTGTAAGAAAGAAAAATCTCTCATAACACATATTGTTACAAGAAAATTTTGAGCTAAAATATATGTACCCAAACCAGAGAAACAATACATGTGTGAAGAAACTGTTCTTAAAGAATCATTTATAATGATATTTTCTGGAGTTTAGGTAAGCCCTTATCACCTAACTTTCTTAAATACCGTGACAAGAGAAAACATTATTTAGAGTTTTCCTATTTTCTGTTGGGTGATGCAGGAGACATGTTACTAGAGACACAGGCATGGATAGTCCTCTATATTTCCCTGAGTCTTCAAACTCTTCACTGAAAGTCATTGCACCTCCTCGTCATTAAATCCGAGATCTTCCCCTAGGACACTGTAGTGTTACGAGAGCAGAGAATGAGATCTCCACATCCCACACCCTCAGAGCCCAGTGTTGGGTGCTGCTACGTTCATCACTCCTCAAGGCCATTTCTGGACCATTCTTCCCCTAGCCCTCTTAAAAAATGCTTGCTTACCTAAACTCAAATCAGCAACACCACCTTCCACCATCAACTGCCTATAGCATTAGCCATTTCTCTCTCCTTCATTCATTAAGGCTTTATACCCCTACCAGTCCTCCTATGATCACCTCAAAGCTTGCCATTCAACAGCCTCTCTATTCTCTGGTCTCGTTATCAACAAGGAGGTTCTCTTCCACTGCCATCGCTTTTTTAATTTAAGTCCTCTGTGCTAGACTAAGCTCCATGAAGATGAGAACCAGAGCTTTCCAGTTCACGGCCAGATCTCATGCACACAGCACAGTGTATACTCTTAGTTAAATAAGGTGTTTTTCTCATCTCCACTAAATGCAAAAATTGGGGGCTACTACAAGGCCTGTGTAGCTTATAAGAGAACCAACAAGGACAAAAAAGTGCCTGAGAATAATGTATAAAGAACAGTCAAAGGATATTTTACCCAAAGTATCTGTTGGATGATGAATAACTAAGGTAAAGTGACAGCTATCTTAAAATATAAGAACATCAATCATACAGAAAAGGTAAGGCTGACAATTCAGAGACTTGAGATGCGGAATTGGCTCTGCTACTAGTAGCTTTATTTATTTTTATTTTTTTAAAAGATTTTATTTATTTACTTGAGAAAGAGAGAGAGAAAGAAAGTGAGTGAGCATGAGCTAGGGGAGGTGCAGAGGGAGAGTGAAAAGCAGACTCCCCACCAAGCAGGGATCCCGATGTGGGGCTTGTTCCCAGGACCCTGGGATCATGACCTGAGCCGAAGGCGGATGCTTAACTGACTGAGCCACCCAGGCCCCCATAGCGGCTTTATTTAATGTTACTGGACCTCCGTTTGCTCATCTATACAATAAAGGAGTTAGACCTTTTGGGTTCCAAACATTCTATTTCGGTCATGCCTAATAGCGCTCCAGGTATAGAAAGGAGCCTAACAAGGGCATTATAAGAGGGCAACCTGAAGACCTAAAGCTGTCAATATATGAAGTTTCCTTACAAAAAAACATACTCTAAGAATACTAAGAGATAGAGCAGAACTTAATACACGCATCAAAGGTCAGCAAACTACAACCCCTAGAGCAGCCACTGTTTCTGTTAATAAACTTTTACTGGAACATAACCACACCCACCATTTGTTCAAGGATTGTCTATGGCTGTTTTTTCCTGGTACAACAGCACAGATGGATAGTTGTCAAATTAACCAAATGGCCCACAAAACCTAAAATATTTACTATCTGGTGCCTTAAGAAAAAGCATGGTGGCCCTGCACTATATGACATATGAAGTTCATTTTAATTATTCATGAGAGATGGAAAGACCTGCATTAAAATGCTCTTAAACAGAAGGTAGGCATAAAATGGGGAAAAAAGAAGAAATAGAGATAAGTCAAAATATGATCTCAATTCAGCTCCCAGTAATTACACTAGCTTCTCTCCCTAAGCTAGTGGATGGCTCATCTTCCAGTGTCTGAAGCCTTCTTTTCCAAGAACACATAAAACAAACACTGAAGATTTAACACTCACCTGCCCTCCTTCACTTTTTGTGCATTCCCTCGACATATGTAGTTTTCAATGTAACCAACACTGCAGTTGATTTTTGACCAGTCTGGGTCACATACATCCAGGAAGTGAGGCCGCAGTCTGCCTATTGAATACTTGGCAATGTCAGTCAGGGACTGACTAGCAGCTGCACCAAATAAAAATGTTCCAATGGCTTTGTAAATAGTGGCTATGTAGTTATTTCTGATAAAGGAATTCGAGTGCAAGAGGTTATAATAAACAGACAGCGCTTCTCCAATAATCATCTGAAAAAGAAACAGAAAAATAACATGTTAAAACAGCAACCAGGCACTTTAAACAAAATAAAAAATAGAAAAGAAAATGGTAAATCACAATAAAATCTTTATTTTAAAAACACCCTTTTTCATTTGCAAATGGAGAGTGAGGATATCTAATTCTAAACCATGAAAAAAGGTGTCAGATCAACTGTGGTATACTGCTTACAAAGCAATGACCAAAATAATTTCAAATCTACCTGAAACAATAAGACCTTCTTTCTTTTCTGGTACTCAAATAAAATGAGCTTTAATAAGCAGACAATGATGTATCATGAATGACAAAAACCATGGTTTGTTCAAATAACACAAACTTTCCTAATTAGAGTATCCCTTGTATAAGTACTTTTATCTGGCAGTGTCTTCATTTTTGGCCAACATTCCTCTGAATCAAAAATATCCATCATATTTTAAAATGTAAAATAGTTTCAGGGAGTAAACTAATATAAAAGCAGGGATATAACACTGGCCAAAGGGTACAAAGGGCAGAGATTAGCTGACAGAGCCTCCCAGCCCTGCCTCTCCAGACCTCTAGGCCTGGTTAACAAGGCTCTGACAGACTTAACAAGTCTCATTAACAGACCAAACACACATTCGATGCTCTCCTTCTCCAAGAAAACATTTCTAGTGATTCTTTCCTCTTTATTTTTCACTAAAAGTGGAGACAAAGCCTTCCCAGATTCTAGTAGAGTGTGTGTCAGCCAGCATATACTGCTATAATGAGTTTAAAGGCATATTAAAAAGCCTTCCCAATACTTGACAAGTTCACAGACCAAAACCCTAAGAAATCCAAAAAATACTGAGGAGCAAATTTATACAAAATTATATTTGGTGATAAAATAATCCACATTCTATCTACCTGAGACCAAAATAAATAGTTGAACAAGAAGAAAAAGCTTGCTTATTTATGTTGAGCAAGTGAGGAGATGCAAGCCACAAAATTTTTCTTAAGTACTAGCCTTGCTGCTTCATCTTAAATTTACATGAACAATCTTATAAAACATTCAAACATTTCCATTTGGTGCAAATTAATTATCTTCATGGTGAGCCTTATCGTAGGTAAAATAAATGGTTGCCTCCTAAAAGAGATTTTAAACTGGTAAGAACAGATACTACACTTGATCTTAGCCAAAAGGCCAAGAAGCGATTAAGAACCTAACACGAGGGGCACAAGGGGTGGCTCAGTCGTTAAGCGTCTGCCTTCGGCTCAGGTCAGGGTCCCAGAGTCCTAGGATCGAACCCTGCATCAGGTTCCCTGCTTGGCAGGAAGCCTGCTTCTCCCTCTCCCTCTGCCTGCCGCTCCCCCTGCTTGAGCTCTCGCTCTCTGTCAAATAAATAAGTAAAATCTTAAAAAAAAAAAAAAAAAAGAACCTAACACCAAAAGTTGTTTCTTCGTTTGGCTCCACGGCTCCATAATTAGAATGTTAAAACTTAGACAACTAGACTATGAATACTACAAAAGAAAGAATCAAATTTTAGTCATTGACTAAAAACTCAGTACCACCATAGTGGCCTCCAACAGAGTAGGTGGTTAGTAAATTTTAATTGAAAGGGGTGCCTCCTGAGTAAAATGTAAACACCCTTAGTTTACACATTAAGCCCCACAGAAATAGATTCCTCATTACAGTAATTAATGTGAATGACTTAATCAGATCCTTTTCTGAGAACAGGTCTCTCAGAAGAGAAAAACCATATGCACTTCTAGGGATACCACACCTCTGCAATTGTGTTTAGGGTTCTCCCAATCCCCTCCAGTGGCCCATGTATTAAAGTATATACTGTCTCCTCTGACCGCTAAGGTGTCCCAGCAATGGCCTTTACAGGTGAGCAGCAAGAGAGGATTTCTCTCATGTTTCATTATGGAGTTGCTCTTTGATCATTTACAATATATACCAAGTATATTAATCAACCACAATTTGAGCAGCTAAAACTCCCACACTTCAGCTGTCAGCTGTTCTTCTTGCGTAAACAATTCTTTTCCAATTCTTTAGGGCCACCCAAACCCTGGTTCTTGACACTGAGATCAGAAAGTCAGCTCACTAGGAGAATTCAGAGCAATGCGTACAGATGACAAACTGATTCACAGAAGGTGTGTAAGCTGAAACTTAAAACCCTTAATGCTGGGAAAGGGCAGGGGGATTCCAAAGCTGACAAACGCTGGGTTAATGTACATCGTTTTTTATTATGTCCTCCATCCTCACTGAGAGAGCTAGACAACAGAGAAGTTCTAAATTGATTTTCTAAATTAAATGTAGGGATGTGTCTGAGCATTTCACTATACAAGACAGCCATATTTTTGTTTCATTTTAATACTTTACCCTGCCCTCTGAGTCATTTATGCCAATGCTTAGCCTTTGGTGAAGTCCACACTTAAGCTGACTGTGGCCTTATCTTAGAGTTGTGATCACTTCTTATGCATTATTTACACTCCAAAGGTAGGATCAATTATTAAAGAACTAAAGATAATGTCTGGCGGACTAAAACAAAATACTTTTTTTTTTAAGATTTTATTCATTTATATATTTGAGAGAGAGAGACACAGTGAGACAGGGAACATAAGCAGGGGGAGTGGGAGAGGGAGAAGCTTCCCACAGAGCAGGGAGCCCGATGAGGGGCTCAATCCCAGGACCCTGGGATCATGACCTGAGCCGAAGGCAGATGCTTAACAACTGAGCCACCCAGGTGCCCCTAAAACAAAATACTTTTGGAGATCAAAGCTAATAATTACCCAAATGCATGTAATTCAACCATTTAAAACCTATGCACCACAGTATTTTCTCACCATCTCCTTTATAGTTCCATCAACCAAGATGATTTTATACATCTCTACACTGTCCCTATATTATGTACCTCCCCTTCAGGGCCCACCTTCCCAAAAGTGTAGTCTAAAATCACTGGTGTGCTGGGACGCCTGGGTGCTCAGTCGGTTGAGTGTGTGCCTTTGGCTCAGATCGTGACCCCAGGGTCCTGGGGTCGAGTCCCGCATCGGGCTCCCTGCTCAGCGGGGAGCCTGCTTCTCCCTCTGCCTGCCACTCCCACCGCTTGTGCTCTCTCTCTCTCCCTCTCTCTCTCTCTGACAAATAAATAAATAAAAATCTTTAAAAAAAAATAAAAAAATAAAAAAATAAAATCACTGGTGTACTTCCACTCCTTCCTAAATATCTTGAACTACCTTCATTCCCTTTATTCTACTGAATCTTTTTCAAAAGTCAAAATGGTCTCATTGGATTGAACAGGTGTTTAACAACTCTCATTTACCTTAACTTTTCACAGTATTTGACATTACTGATCATTTCTCCTTATTGAAATTCTCCTTTGGCTTCTGAGAAACTCTATTAACTCTGGTTCTCCACCAGCCTCCCTCAATCACTTATCTGTGGATCATCTGTAAGTCAGGTCAAAGCCTTATGAAGTCTGAATCACAGCCTTGATTTTTTTTTTTAAAGAACTGATCCACTTTCTAGTAAATAAAATTAAACATTTATTTACATGTCTAACCAAGTGCTTACTGAAATAAGTGGAGTTAATAAACAAAGTGAATTTTTTTTTAAATTAGTACATAAAATTACCACCCTGTGCAGTGTTGGCTGATATGAAAATAGTACTTTGATAGCACCTTTAAAGAGTCTGTTCTTTTTTAAGAAACCTACACTCAATTTATAATCGTTTTATTAAACACAGAGATAACTTTCTCACAGTAGATGATGAAACAGTCAAAACTTAGGAATTCATGAAATATACATAACGAGTTCTCGCTCACTGAGGGTTCTGTCAGGCCCTGCGCGGTTGGAGGCTACCCCTACACCCTCGGTGTCCAGCCATCAGAACCCCGTCCTGCAGCAGGCCTCTGGTCTGTACTGGATTTCTGGTTTTGCTTGTGCAGCAACCTTTTGACTGAGACACAAAGTCAAGAAGAATTGAAAGACAAGTCCAAGGGCGCCTGGGTGGCTCAGTCGTTGTCTGCCTTTGGCTCAGGTGATGATCCCAGCGTCCTGGGATCGAGCCTGACATAGGGCTCCCCGCTCTGCGGGAGGCCTGCTTCTCCCTCTCCCACTCCCCCTGCATGTGTTCCCTCTCTTGCTATGTCTCTGTCAAATAAATAAATAAAATCTTAAAAAAAAAAAGAAAGACAAGTCCATCTGCAGCAGTGTTCGAATACTCCAAGGGAGAATCTTGTATGAACTCAGCTACTACAGCTGACCCTTCAACAGCACGTGTTTCAAAATGAGTGAGTCCACTTACATTATACAGTACTGTAAATGTATTCTCTCTTTAGGATTTTCTTACTAACATTTTCTTTTGTCTAGTTGACTTTATTGTATAATACAAGTAACATACAAAATTGTGTTAATTGACTCTTTATGTTATCAGTAAGGCTTCCAGGCAACAGTAGGCTATTAGTAGTTAAGTTTTGGGGGAGTCAAAAATTTTAACACAGATTTCTGGCTGCACCGGGTGTCAGTGTCCCCTAACCCCATCTTGTTCAAGGGGCACCTGTATTTGCAGCTAAGTATCCTATTAAAAACTTTAAATTCAAATAGCATCTCAGAAACACACATACTTAAAAAAAAAAACTACTCTCACTACACCTTCTTAAAGGAACAATCATAGGCTTGGCTTTTGTTCTTTTTAGTAGTAAAAATTCAGTGTAAAGATTTGTCTAGATTAAAGGGATCTGATTTCTTAAAACTTCACCTTACTGTAGGAGAGCCAGCCAAGGTCACCATGTAATTACTCTCATTTCATTCCAACACCTAGGACATGCCAGGTTCCACCATTCCCGGCTCCATGGCAGGCAGCGAGGGTACCAAGAAGAACAAAGCACCATCTCTGCCTTCCAGGAGTTCACAGTTTCATAAAACAAACATGTTTATGAGAAAGGTTTTCTTTTATTAATTATGTACCACAAATAATGAGTTAATTCTCAATGCTAATAAGGAGCTGTGATCATTCTTGAATAAAACATTGAATTTCTATTAATTAAGCTTTTTTTTTTCAATAAACACCAAAACCGACAAGACATACATGTTATCTTATTGGCCTACCTCCTGGATGGGACCATATTTTCTACTTTTAACCAACATAAATCTTCCTTCTAAAGTTAACAAGTCATGGAGCATAAAGCTATTTAATCTAAGTCACAGACTCTCTCAGTTGAGAAATTATGAAATAATCTAGTCCAATCCCTTGATGTCTTCTCCTTAGAGCACAATCTCTAAGCATTCCCACCTGAAATCCTAAAAGCAAGAGTTGCTATTAGGTTTCAGTACCAGTAAAAATTCTCTTGTGTTCACTGCTGATTATATATACAACTTTGGCTTTTCTCTCTAGTTTCTGGCATTATATAAAAATTCTTTAACATGGGTTAGAATGAGGTCTTAACAGTAGTTATTTTTCTTTTTTTAGAACTCGGTGACTAAAAAGTAGGTACATACACACAGATCCCACAAATCGTAAAGTAATACCCTAGGTATAAAGTATGCTAAAAACATACTGCTATAACATGTATCTATTGCATGATTACTGCAACAACAGCAAATTAGAGCTCTAAAAACCACAGTGACTTGGAAAATATTAGCATAAAAGCTACACACATTCAGTAAGATTCTTCTAATTATACACTGTTATTCCTTTGGTTCCACTTAAAATAGCTGAGATCACCTTGATCAAACAACGTTAATTAAACGTTAAAAAAATACACTGTTTTGGACATTTATGCATTCAGTCATTAACAGATTAACACAAAATTAAGCCAACTGCCCAAAAGTAATAAACTTGGAAAAGTGGATTTGACTTACAACAATAATACTGAATGGAATGATTATTCCACCTAATAACGCATAAGGTATGGTGTCTTCTTTGTAAGGATACTTGATGGACTCATCATTACAGAATATTCCTCGTTGGAAGGGGGTATGCCTTGAAGTAAGAATTGCAAAAGGCAATCCAGCTAGCAAAAGGAATAAATGAAAATATCATTAAAATGGAAATACGAAAATTAATTAATGGCAATAATTATCCCAGAGACTGTTTAAAAATGCATTTGCCATGAAAATAAATACGAGCACACATAAAAAGGAAATGCAGCAATGCATGCAACACAAGTTAGAAAGATTACAGTTGAGATTAAAAAGATAGAAAGGGGACTAATGCTTAACCAGTCTAACCAAGAGTATCTTCTTCCCTTTGTTTCTGCCCGAACATGCTAAACAGATGGCAGAGAAGACAAAAAAAAATCCCTTCTCATGCTCGTTTGCCACTCAATCACAGGGTTTTCAACACTATTCCCAAACGCATCTGTCACGCACTTTGCTTCCAAAAGGAAAACAGCTTTTTGACATTACCCATTTTGTCTCTACATTACTACCACATTTGGACAGGACATGGTCCTGGCTAAGCCATCAGAGTATCTAAATAATATGTTATCCACCCGTTTCTATACTGTCTATAGCAAGTTTCGAGCTGCTGTGAAAAGGATCTGAACTTATTAACCAAGTTTAAGAAAAAATGAAGTCAAGCACAAAAACACCAAAAGACAGTTCTGTTTTCACCCATGTTTTCCCTCAAGATTATGTCTCACACTCACCTCCTAAAACTGTCTTTTCCCTAAAAGTCAGCTTTAAGAATTCAGGTCTCCTTCATTGAAGCAGACATACTGATTAATATGCAGCATACCAACTAGGAATGCTAGGAAAGAGTTATAGGTTAGCAGAAACCTTCAACATGAGGTCTGTGTCGAGACTTACCCAAGTATGGAAGATTGTCTCTCTCAGAGACCCATTCTCCCAGCAGTAATGCCATAGCCACCAAGCTAACATACTCATTGTATGTTTAAGTGCTCTTTCCATGAAGCACCAAGTCTTGATGACCATTTACAGGTCTCATTAACTCCACTAAAACCCCAAAGGCTGAATGACAAACACAACTCTGCTACTCTGCCTGAGTGTCATTACTACAAATATCAAGTATGTTCTACCTACAAGAGCTAAATGAAAAGAAGTATATTCCTAGTTCATTTATCTTCCTGTTTTTCATTTACACCCTGAATACATGAACCAAAGTTTCTACCTTTGTGTTAAATCATCTGCCAAGAGTGGCAACCCATTAGAAGTCTTTAAGACATTCACAAGGTTCCCAAAGCCATACTTCTAGTAAAAGTTACAATTACAAATAAATAAATAAATAAAATAAATTAGAATTGACTTTGCTAACTGACCCTTATACCACCTCTCATATCTGATTTCAGACTATCCTCTGATTCAACTAAACTGTCTGCATTCAGAGGAATAGGGCGAAATGCCCAAGCCTTTAATACAGATACTACAGCTCCAGCACAAAGCTTCTGCACACAGCAGCGCACACTGTGGAGGTCAGTAAGCAGATCTGTGCTATCAGTTGCTGCCTGCCCTACACAGTCACTAACCATTCACCCTTCAACCAACAGCCATACTCTTACCACATGAGCAAATTTATTTTGTATTCGCAAAGTACCACCATTTCTACAGTTCAATTCTACTTGCAAGAACTCTACACATAATAACGGAAACTTTCCATCTCTACATTGCATATTTCTGAATTGGTTGAATTTTTCAATCATTTCTTTCTTTTGTAGTGAGACAAGAAAATACCTAGTACAGAAATTAAATCCACATATGATTAGTATCCAAAACTCCGTAGGCTTTATGTCCTTATTCTAAGGAAAAATTCACATTAATAGGCCCAAATATATTGAAAAATGTTCTTAGCAAGCATATCCACTAAGCTGGGTTTTGTTTTTTTTTTCCTCTGACCAAAACAACTATGTTGGAAATTATTTTTAGATTTAGAAAAAAAGTTTGTGGGTATTTTTCTTAGGATAGGAAGGAAAGAAAATAAAATCACATACAAGTATAATTAGCCCATTTTTAAAAACAGGAATATATAGATGGGTAAATATTGAGTGAACCCACTGTCAAAGAATTCTGGTAGGTGCTAGCAGGAATACGAAGTTATGTAAGGCACAATCCATGGGTGCAGCAGAGAATAAACAGAGGTACAAACAGCTATGAAGGTTCAAAAGAGAAGGTTCTGATGATATTCAAAAAGCTGGTGGTTACCACAGAACTCAGCAGAAGGCATCTAATGAAGACAAGAGATTTGGGGATATAAAGGATCTGTGAGGCCACAGAGGTAAAAGAAAGAGCAGGATGGATATGAAATGAAAAGAAGAGGAGGGTGAGGCACAGGGCAGCAACAATACTGAAGGGATGAGCACAGGAGGAAGATCCACTGAGGCAGACCTGGAGGGCCGGAGAAAGGTCAGGAGAGAATAACATCACTGAGGTCAAGTCCAGAGACTGCATCTCAGGTTGTAGTGATTGAGCCACAGCATCTAATACATTTTCAAGAGCCAGACTTAGTAAAATTGGTTTTAATAAGGAAGAAAGGGTGGAAGCCATACCATGGAGATTTTAGTAAGGAATGATTAAAAAAATAAAAATTTTTAAAAGCAGGGATCTACCACAAATGCACACTATTCTTTTGAGAGTGTGAGTGAAAAGCAATTTTATCACAGAAGGCCTTAGAAATATTTTAAATTAATATTTGCAATTTCTGAGAGTCCATGAGATTTTATCAATGTCATTATCCAACACCATTTCACTTTTACTAAACCTGAATGTAGACCCCAAAAAGGGGTTGGAGATGATCAAATCACCAGTTGTTCACTGACCCACTTCAGGCTCAAAAAGATGACCTAGTCCAGACTCCTGCTTTGGAAGTTTTGGAAGTGGAACAAAGACTGACTCAGTCAGAGCTGGCAAGCAGCACTGAACCATGCACAAGAAAGAATGGCTGAAGAAGAGGCTGAGGACAAAGTAGGCCTGCAAAGAAAACAGAAGTGACTAGCCTGGCCCCTGAGAGTGAGAAATGGGGACAGTGGCTTTGGCTCCCCATTGCCAAAGGGCCTCACTGATCTTGCTGTTTTGGAGCTGTTAGAGTGCCCTGTATCCTGTCAGCAAAACCCAACCTTACTTCAGCTAGTTATAAAGGAATTCTGCCCCTTGCAACCAACAGAGCCATAACTAAAACAATTATAAAAACTCCTCCTACTGTGAGAGCATGTCGATTACTAATTTTTTTATTACCCTTTGTAATGCTAGAGTGAACATTTCCAAATACTAGACCTTGTTTTCATTTCTAATTATTTCCTGAGAATATACTTTTTATGTGGAATTACAGGCCAAAGGACATAAATGTTAAGGTCCTTGAGAAACTGCTCCAAAAAGGTTATTTTATATAACCACAATTTATCAGCCACAGTGTACAAAAATATGGAGAAATGCAAAAATTTAAGTAAAAACATCTGATGCTATTGTTAACTACAGATTTCAAGGCAAAAGAGAAGGGTTCCATTTAGTCTTTTCTCAATGTAAATCAAACACCCTTTTTTCCTTTTACCTGAAAGGTTACACCTCCAAGACAATCCCTTTTCATCATTAGTCAAATGACTACATTTGTCAAACAATGTTTTTCTTAATACTTCAGTTTACAAAATTCATTTTCATTCCCTTTTTGAAAAAAAAGTTTACTGAGGTAGAGTTCACATACCATAAAATTCATCCACTCATATCATTCAGTGATTTAGGTAAATTAAAGAGTTGTACAACCATCACCACAATACAGTTTTAGAACTTTTTCATTACCCCCAAAATTCTCACAAGTACATGTGCATTCAATCCTTGCTCCTACTGCCAACCCCAGGCAACCACTCATCTGTTTTCTGCTTCTTTTTGAGCATTTCACTTAAACGCAATCATTCAATATGTGGTATATCTTAAGTCCTTTTATCAGTTAGCATAATGTTTTTGAGGTTCATTCACATTGTAGCATGCATTTTTTTCCTTTTGTATTGCTAAATAGTATCCTACTGCATGTATATACAACATCTGGTTTATCCATTCATCAGTGGATATTTGAATTGTTTCGGTTTTTGTCTAGTAGAACTAATACCACTATAAACATTCACATACATGTTTTTGTGTGGACATATAATTTCCCTTCCTAATGAGTAGACACCTAAGAGTAGAATGGCCAAATCATATGGTATATGTTTACATTTAACTTTTTAAGAAATTGCCAACCTGGGGGCACCTGGGTGGCTCAGTCGTTAAGCATCTGCCTTCAGCTCAGGTCATGATCCCAGAGTCCTGGGATCAAGCCCCTCATGGGGCTCCCTGCTCAGCGGGAAGCCGGCTTCTCCCTCTCCCACTCCACCTGCTTGTGTTCCCTCTCTTGCTGTGTCTCTGTCAAATAAATAAAATCTTAAAAAAAAAAAAAAAAGAAAGAAATTGCCAACCTGTTTTCCAAAATGGCTATACCACTCTACACTCCCACATTCTGCTTTTTAATATGCCCATGTAGCTAGTCATATTCACCCATTTAAGAATCAGATTTTCTGCATGGTAAACTCATACTTACCCACAAATAAATACAGCCTTCTACTTTCTACTAGTGGATATTTGTCATAGTTCAAAAGAGAATGTGTGATAGGGTAACTCACCACTTTCACCAACTAAATACCACCAGAGCACTTCTTCATCCTTTACCAGAGATAGTAAAAGATAACATAAGAACATGGTTGGGTGCCTGGGTGGCTCAGTTGGTTAAGCCTCTTAACTCTTGATTTCAGCTCAGGTCGTGGTCTCGGGGTCATGGGATAGAGCCCCATATTGGGCTCTGTGCTTAGTGGGGAGTCTGCTGGAGATTCTCTCTCTCCTCCCCTCTGCAACTCCCCCAACCCACGCACATGAGTGCTTTCTCTAAAATAAAATAAATAAAATCTTAAAAAAAAAAAACACGGTCGCACAACATCTTTAACTTCCTCTGCACAAATACTCAGCATCTTGAAACCATGATATAAACAAAGATGTTAGTTGGAAAGACTGGCGGTGGGGTGTCCAGCAGAACTGAGAAACTGTGGTTAAGAACTTTTTTACATGTGAAGGGAAATAGTGAAAGCTACACAAACACCTCCACAAAATAATGTTTTAAGGTTCATCAATGGTGTAGCATAGACTGGTATCTTGTTCTTTTTTACTGTAAAATGGTATTCCATTAGGGGTTATAAAACTATCTGATGCTCAGGAAAGAGTGGCATGCAATTCCTGAGTCCACAGCAGCAAATCATTAAGGGACATACTTCCCCAAGGCTAAGAGCAGTAAACATCAGCCTGAGAAATCCGGACACAAAACTATCAGACACCACACTTCAGTAGCCTCGAAGAGGAACATACCCCACTGGCAGATAAAATATACCACCAAACAGAGAGGACGATGTCCATTTGTGAAATATCTCAGGGATCATATTCTCCTAACGCCTGAACAAGAAGGGGAGGATGTAGATGGAGACTAGAACTATAAAAAATGTAAAGGTACAGACTGAACTGTAGAATAAACGGGTCTGTTGTTACTTTTAATACTTCACTGTGGCCCTAGGCTAGACAGATAAGGGAGGTGTTTATTTAGTCTACCTTCTTTATTAGTTCATTTGAAAACCTACTTTGTTTACTCACCAATGGGGAAATTCCCAGTAGGAAAGAGTCAATTTTGAAAATACGAGTTGTCAAAGATGCTAGTGAGGACCTAAGATATAATTATACTTAATAAAATAGTAAAAAGAATATGTCAATGCCTTCTTTTCCTTCTGCTTATATTTAAAGAGCATGAAACTGTGGTGACTAAGAGAACCTGTGAAGTTACTCTGCTCCATTCATGCATAAAATAAAGTGTACTCGGGTACATGGGAGTACATGATAAAATAAGGTTCAGGAAACGGAATAAACCAGAAACAAAAATAATTATTGAACTACACCAAAAAACAAGATTCAAGAAGAAGAAAATAAGATCAGTTTTATTACTTAAAGCACTGAATGTTTTTCTTTTGCTGTAAACAATTTAGAGCAGTCACCTTATATATAACACACTCTCATGTTACATAGAGTGCTGATATGAGTATATTTCATTAATATTAATCTTTACTAGAGGCAGGGGTTTTTTTTATGAAAAATAATTTTTTTCAACCAGCATAAGAAATTATAACTAAAATTAACTGAAACTAGAACATTCTCCTATTTGAAAATTCTATCACTAAATCTTAAAGAACCTTGAAAAGTTTAATATTAACTACATTTGAACACAATTCAGTATACAGACCACAATCTTATGGAACTCCATCTGTAATAGAAGTCTGATGAATTCAGGAAACTTAAGGAAGATATAAAAATAACTTCTTTTTGTCAACATTAAGAGATAATATAATTCAACTAGAGAAGGTAAAATCTCAAAGTCTTGAGTACCATTTCTTTAATAAAGAAGCAATCATTCAATTCAACAATTAAGTGGGGTCTTACTACTCTGTACCAGGCACTAGTCTGAGGGGAGACGTAACTGCAGATACAGTACAGATCTTATAGTGGTCAAGTTGTGAAGTCACTTACAAAGTAGAGTCAACAGTATTTGTTGATGGATGGATTGGATAGGAGTGTGAGAAAAGAGGAGTGAAGGATGACCCCAAGGTTTTCTATTTGAGAGACCACAGCAGGGAGGGGGGGAGGGGGAGGTGGCTGGCTGGCTCAGTCAGTAGAAGACCCAACTCGTGATCTAAGGGTTGGTTGTGAGCTTTAGCCCCATGTTAGGCATGGAGCCTACTTAAAAAATTAAAATAAAAATCTTTTGAAAAAATAAAATAAAAAATAAAGTTAAATTAACTGAGAAAGGGAAGATTGGAGACTGAATATCAGAGCAGGCAAAGGATAGATTTAAGAGTTCATACTTTGATATATCAAGTTTGAGGTGCCCATTAGTAGGCATATCAAGTAGGAAGTTGGACATAAAGCCCACTGGGGGAGAGGTCCAAGCTGAAGATGTAAATTTGGCAGAGGTGGTATCAGAGCTATGAAACTGGATGAGATCACCAAGAAATGAGTATAGATAGAAAAGAGGATTCAAGAACTGATACCCAGAGCACTCCAAAATTAAAAAGTCAGAAGAGAAGGAACTTGCAAAGAATGAGAAAAAGCAGCCAGTAAGGAAGAATTAAAATCAGGGGAGTAGAGAAAATCCCAAGGAATCTATTGCAAAAGTCCTAGAATTAAGTGTGTGTAGCAAGGTCATAGGCTATAAGGTCAATCATATGTCTATATAATAGCAATGAACAGCTGGAAACCAAAATTAAAAGGCACAATACCATTAATAACAGTTCAAAAAATTTAAATACTTAAGTATAAACCTAAGTACATATATATAGGATCTGTATGCTGAAAACTGCAAAACACTGATGAAATGGTGTTTTTCCTAAGTTTAAAGACATCATCTTCATGGATTGAAAGATTGAGCAAGGTAATAATGTCAATTCTCCCCAAATCGATCTATAGCTATAATGCAATTCTTATAAAAATTCTGGCCATATTTCTTTTGTAGATATGCTGATTATAAAATTCATGTGGAGCTCAGGTCTTGAGCTCAGGGTCATGAATTCAAGCCCCTATTTTTTTAAAAAAAATTAAAATTTATGTGCAAAGACAAGGGAACTAGACAGCTAAACAATTCTGAAAAAAATACAGTTGGAGGAGTTACACTTCATGAAATTTTTGAGCTACATTTTGTAGCTCTACTTTATTTTTCCCATTTGATTTTTAGCTACTCAATATATAATTTTACCGCCCAATATAAAGCTACAGTAATTAAGACATGATACACGAGGAAGGAAAGACATATATATTGATGGAGGAAGAACAAAGTCCAGAAATATACCCACACAAGTACAGCCAACTAACTGTTTTTTCAAAAAGGTACAAAAGTAATTCAATGGAGAGAGTCTTTTTAGCAAGTGATGTTGGAACAACTGGTCATACATACACACATACAAAAAAAATGAACCTCAACATAACCTCATACTTCATACAAAACTTAACACAAAATGGATCACAGAGATAGAACAATACGGAAAACTATAAAACTTTTAGAAGAAAACAGTTTTAGAAGTCTTTGTAATAGGATCAGGTGAAGAGTTCTTGGATACAACACCAAAAACACAGTCTATAAAAGAAAAAAATACCAGGGCGCCTGGGTGGCTCACTCAGTTAAGCGTCTGACTCTTGATTGAAATCAGCTCAGGTCATGATCTCAGGGTCATGGGATTGAGCCCCTCATCAGGCTCCCCACTCAATGGGGAGTCGCTTCTCTCCTTCTCCCTCTCCCTGTGCCTCTCCCCCGTTCATTCTCTTTCTCTCTCAAATAAATAATCTTTAAAAAAAAAAGAAAAAAATCAATTAACTTTATTCTTCAAAATTAATTTTTGCTCTCAAAGACATTTAACAGAATGAAAAGACAAGATACAGACAGGGAAAAAAGTACTTGCAAATCATATAGTCAACAAAAGACTTATTTAGCCAGAATAAATGAAGATCTCTCTAAACTCCACAGAAAAAAAATTAATATAAATAAGTAAATTGAAATCTCACCAGAAAATAAGCAAAAACTTGAACATTCACTTGACCAAAGAGGATACATGGATATGCAGCAACCACTTGAAAAGATGTTCAACATCAATAGCCATTAGAGAAAAGCAAATTAAAGCCCTAAGGACACATCACTGCACACTTATTAAAATGGCTAAAATGAAAAATACATCATTAGTGCTGGTGAAGATGCACAAGTGGACCTCTTAGCTATTTCTGGTGAGAATGAAAAATGGTATAGCCACTCTAAAAACAGTTTAGCAGTTTCTTAGAAATTTAAACATACATTTACCAAAAGACAGCAATTCCACTAGTGGGTATCTACCCTAGAAAAATGAAAACTTAAAAAAAAAAAGAAAGAAAGAAAGAAAGCTTATGTTCACCCATACAAATACAGCCAACTTTTTTTTTTTTTTACAAAGATACAAAAGCAATCCAATGGAGAAGGAAGAATCTTTTTGGTAAATGATGTTGGAATAATTAGTCATCCATACACACACACACAAAAATGAAACTCATAGAGCTTTTCTTGTAATGGTCAAAAACTGGAAATAACCAAGATGTCCTTCAGACAAACAGAAAAATAAACTACAATACATCCATCTATTACTCAACAGTAAAAAAATAAATTATTGATGGGCTCAACTGTGAGTAAAAAAAAAAAAGGTCCATTTCAGAAGGCCAACTTCAAATATATACTATATGAATCCATTTATATAACATAAATGACAAAATTATAGTGATGGAGAATATAGATCATTGGTTGTCAAGTGTTACGGACTGGGGGAGAGTGTGACTAGAAAGAGACAATCTGAGGGAGTTTCTCTGGGGTGATCAACAGTTCTGAACAGTTACACAAATCTCTACATGTGATAAATTTCATAGAATTTCACACACACACGCACACACACACACACACCCCACACCCATGTTAACCCTGGAGGAACCTGGGTGAAGGGACCAGAACTCTCTGAACTAGTTTTGCAACTTGTAGGAGAGTCTAAAATTATTTCAAAATAAAACATGTTTTAAGTGTTTTCTGAATGCTGCTGATAGATCAAGTAAGATGAAGACCACTAGATTTAACAACTTACAGGGGCGCCTGAGTGGCTCAGTCGGTTAAGCAACTGCCTTCAGCTCAGGTCATGATCCTGGAGTCCTAGGATAGAGTCCCACATCGGGCTCCCTGCTCAGCGGGGAGCCTGCTTCTCCCTCTGACCCTCTCCCTTCTCGTGCTCTCTCTCATTCTCTCTCTCAAATAAATAAATTTTAAAAAATCTTTAGATTTAACAACTTAGAAACTGCTGATGTCTGAGAGGAATTGTTTTCATGAAGGTGATGATTAGAAAGCAGAGTGCTTAAAACTCAGATTATGGAGGGGTTTAATTTATTAGAAATGGCATCAGGTAGGATATGATCAAGGAAGTTTAATGGCTGAGACAGACAATGAAATGGATCTCTGAAGTAGAAAAATTAAGGGAACTGAGAATTTCTTATTAAATTTGGGGAGGGGGAGGATCAGCTTATTCTTGAAAGATTCCCAAGAAGGCTACTGAACTATGTTCAAGTACAATAAACCACCAGAAATTCTTCTAGAGTTATTCTAAGGTCTACAGAAAAGCTTATGAAAACCCTAAATGAGTAGTAAAATTAGACAATAAGAAAAGATTAGGGGTAAAAAGTACATGCAAAGCATTTTGCTTCCACTTAAAAGATGAGTAATTGGCAGTGGCTTTCTCCAAAATACAACACCAAAGTGGTTTGCTACACTGGGAGCAATATCAGTGAACTCTATGCTTAGGAACAAGGACAGACTTTGAAACTGGTCTATTATTTGCGTCAGTGAAACCCGTGCTCTTCTCATGGCTTTCTAATGAACAGAAGAACATTCTTTTTCAGTTAGAGAAATACACATAAACGATTTAAGTGACTTGTATAAAGTCACACTGAATTTCAGGAGTGGAGCAAAGAAACAGATTCAAATTCAAATATTCACTCTCAAGGAGTTTAGGTCAGGATTCAGAAATTACTCCAGGAGATAAAGTCAACCTAGACAGACAAGCTCCACCTTAAGCTTTGGTGGCTGCTATCACCCTAACCCAAGCTTCCTGCCACTCTTCCCTAATCTAATTTTCACCACCTTGACTCACATTCATAACTTCCAAATGACAACAGAAAACCAAAACAGAAGAATTTACAGGACTTACCCACTTCCATCAAAATAGGCCCACTCCACACTGAAGACAATGAAGTATTGTCAAAAAGAATGTGACCAACAGAGTAAGGCAGACTTGAGGTTAAAATCCCAACTATGCCCTTTGATAGCTATAAAGGAAAAATACCTACCAGCTTCAGAGAGCTGCCATGGGAAGATAAAGAATCTGTAACATAGTAGTAATTCATACACAGGAGACACTCATGTGATAGAACACAGCCTATATTTACCATATATGAAAAAGTTCTAAACCACAGAACAAGCACCCAGATTACAATAATTTCAAAGAGAATAAGCAAAATTCTATAGTAAACAAAATGGGAGCCTTTCCAGTTACTCTTTTCATCTCCTTGGCCAATGATTTTCCTATTAGGACACACAAAATAGAACTACTCTCCACCCTGGAAACAGGTAATGTACAGCTAAAATTAAATGAGGGTATACTCTCTACCCCCAAGTTACAGAGAAATTAATTTGAAAGAAACCTTATGTTTTTTCTCTCAAATTTTGAGAGCTCCTAAAAGAATGGTTTTAGGTATATCATAAGATTAACACTCAAGTATAAGAACGTATCTGATTGGGGCGCCTGGGTGGCTCAGTTGTAAAGCGACTGCCTTCGGCTCAGGTCATGATCCCAGGGTCCTGGGATAGAGCCCAGCATAGGGCTCCTTGCTCCGCGGTAAGCCTGCTTCTCCCTCTCCCACTCCCCCTGCTTGTGTTCCCTCTCTCGCTGTCTCTCTCTCTGTCAAATAAATAAATAAAATCTTAAAAAAAAAAAAGAATGTATCTGATTGAACATATATATTTAACTGAACACATGATTGGTACACTGTGCTTCACAACTCCCATGTATTCTTTTTTTTTTTTTAAGATTTTATTTATTTATTTGACAGAGAGAGAGAGAGAGCGCACAAGCAGGCGGAGCAGTAGGCAGAGGGAGAGGGAGAAGCAGACTTCCCGCTGAGCAGGGAGCCCAATGCGGGGCTTGATCCCAGGACCCTGGGATCATGACCTGAGCCGAAGGCAGAGGCTTAATGACTGAGCCGCCCAGGCGCCCCAACAACTCCCATGTATTCTACTGGGAAAAATCACTGAATCACTAGACCATTCACCCCACTTTTACTGCCCTGCCAGTGACCTCTACTTATAACCCCCCTAGATACAACGACATCACAAATTAGATCCCCACCCTACCCCACCATCTAAGCCAAGATAGCCAAGCCAAGAACAGCTGCTGGAAAGTCATTTGATTAAAAAGAGTACTCCCCGCTGCTACCTACTCTGGTGAACAGCAACTGGGATCTGCCTTCTAAAAGGTGGTTGCTCCAGGGACGCCTCGGTGGCTCAGTCGGTTAAGCGGCTGCCTTCGGCCCAGGTCATGATCCCAGGGTCCTGGGATCGAGTCCCACATCGGGCTCCTTGCTCAGCAGGGAGCCTGCTTCTCCCTCTCTCTCCCTCTGCTTGTGCTCTCTCTGTCAAATAAATAAAATCTTTAAAAAAATAAAAAAAATAAAAGGTGGTTGCTCTGAATCCATGCTCTGAACTGGTGCTGACTGTTCACAGTCCAAAAACAGAGCTAAAAACACACAAAGTTTTCTTTCTGCAAGTAATGCAGAATTCGGGGTGCCTGGGTGGCTCAGTTAAGCATCTGCCCTCAGTTCAGGTCATGATCCTGGGGTCCTGGGATGGAGCCCTGCATCGGGCTCCCTGCTCAGCAGGGATTCTGCTTCTCCCTCTCCTTCCCCTCCCCTGCTCATGCTCTCTGTCTCTAGCTCACTCATTCTCTCTCAAATAATCTTTAAAAATTGACAAAAATGGTGGAGGATTTTTTTAAAATTCTTATTTAAAGAAGGAACCCACAGGAATGTGGCTACAATAGAATATTAAGTGATCTTCCAGAAAGCTAGATACACAACATAAGCTATTTATGGCTACAGGGAAACATCAAAATGTTTCATGAGTGACTTCTTTACAGACACTATTTTTGCTCACACTTCACAATTACTGAATAAGGTAGTATTCAAAATCCTTGTGCTGCATTGGACATGTTTATTTTTTATGGCTTACATCACCAATCCTGCACTCCAATCACAAATAAGGTAGTTTCACATAAGCAGTTTTAAACTTAAACTTTTAAACACAGGTCCTGTTTCTCAGCAGAAACTAAATGAAGGATTTTTAAACATGTGTTTAAGGTAACCATACAACATGACCAAGGAATTAAATAATTTTAAATGAGCTTTCTTTAAAAGGCCCACAATCCCTTATTCTAAGATTCAAGACCCTCAAAATTCTGACCAGAACTTACTAATGGCAAAACTTAACCTGAAGAAATGAAGAAATGATCCTAGCCTTTATTTACCTCACTTACTTGGACTAGTCATATTTCACTATATAGATCTTAATGTCTTTGATTATGTTCTAGACCCTGCCAAGAATGTTACATAAGGTATATGAATCATATAACCTTTCAAAAACTCAAAAAGTTTTGGCTCCAAGAGTTTTGGATAATGGACTGTGAATCTGTATTTAGATAAAATCTTCACTATTAAAAAATGTTTCTAAATTCAACCTATTATTTTTCAGGAAGCCAAGAAATTTTAAATGCATTCAAGTTTTATTGCATAATAAAGCCTGCAACAGTAATGGGCCCCCCACATAAAATGTACTAAATGTATCTTAATTATCAGACTGTAAGTGCCACAAGATTTCAGTTCCTTGTTTTTTCCTTGTAAAGACTGAATTTGTAAAGTACTATCAATGTCTTTCTGTTATAACTGAAGAATCAATACTGATACACTATTAACTAAACTCCATAGTTCACATTAGGGTTATTCTTTGTTGTACATTCTATGTGTTTGGCAAATACATAATGACATGCATCCACCACTATAGCTTCATTGAGAATAGATTCACTGCCCTAAAAATCTTCTGTACTCCAATCCCTCATCCCTCCTCTGTCCTCTCCCAAACACCTGGCAACCACTGATCCATCGTTTTATTGTCTCCAAAGTTTTGCCTTTTCCAGAATGTCATATAGTTGGAAGCATACCCTATGTAGCCTTTTCAGAATGGCTTCTTTCATTTCACAATACACATTTAAGGTTCTTCTATGTCTTTTTATGACTGGATAGCTCACTTCTTTGTAGCACTGTATAATATTCCATCATAAAGACATACCACAGTTTATCCATTCACCTTCCGAAGGAAATCACAGTGGTTTTCAAATTTTGGCAATTATGAATAAAGCTGCTACTCTAAATATTGTGTGCTGGTTTTGCGTGACCTAAGTTTTGAATTCATTTGGGTAAATAGCTAGGAGCACAACTGTTAGATCATATAAGATTATGTTTAGTTTTCTAAGAAACTGCCAAACCGTCTTCCAGAGTGACTGTACCATTTTACAGTGCCACCAGCAATGAATGAAAACTTCCGTTGCTCCACATCCTCACCAGCAGTTGTTGTCAGTGTTTTGGATTTTAACCATTCTAATAGGTGTGTAGTGGTATCTCGTTATTATTTTAATTTACAACTCCCTAATGAAGATATTGGCCAACCTATTATACATTTATTTGCCATCTGTATATCTGCTTTGGTGAGGTGACTGTCTGTTCAGATCTCTTCCCTACTTTTCAGTTGGGTAGTTTGTTCTCTTATTGTTGAGTTTTAAGAGTTCTTTGTATATTTCAGATACAGTCCTTTATTAGATAGGTGTTTTATAGATATTTTCCCTCAGTCTGTGGCTATATGCAGAGCAGAAGTTTTTAATTTTAATGAAGCCCAACTTACCAATTATTTACTTCAAGGATCATGCTTTTGGTGTCATTATCTAAAAACTCATTGCCAAATTCAAGATGAAAATTTATTTTTAATTACAAAAAAAGCTTTCAAAGAAATGGGGTTTCAGTCAATTTGTTATATAGAATTGGGTCCAACCAATTTCTTAAAACCTAAAAAAGTAAAGAACATCCCGACCTACAGTTTTCAAAATACTACTTACGAAAGAGAAAAATAATGAAATATTATCAGAAATGCCTTTACTTTTTTTTTTTAAGTATACTCCACATCACAAATGGGGCTCAAACTCACAACCTGGAGATCAAGAGTCACATGTTCCACCAACTGGGCTAGCCAGGCACCCCAAATGCCTACGCTTTTATCTAAAGTACGTCAGATGACACTTCTGAAATAAGTCATACTGACACACTCTGCCTTCATACTCTTTGATCCACAAGGATCATACTAATATTTTCATATATTCAGAGATGAATTTGTA
Organism: Callorhinus ursinus; assembly: GCF_003265705.2. Lineage (NCBI taxonomy): Eukaryota > Metazoa > Chordata > Mammalia > Carnivora > Otariidae > Callorhinus > Callorhinus ursinus. Next base: position 20,147,923 of record NW_027397085.1, on the reverse strand, counting down.
AAAAAAAAAAATTGGTTTGTTTTACAAAAAGGTTAAGAATTAATGGAAAGGAGGGATGCCTGGTGGCTCAGTCTGCCTTTGGCTCAGGTCATGATCCCAGGGTCCTGGGATCAAGTCCTGCATCGGGCTCCTTGCTCAGCAGAAAGCCTGCTTCTCCCTCTGCCTGCCACTCCTGCTGCTTGTGCTCATACTCTCTCTCAAGTAAATAAAATCTTTAAAAAAAGAATTAATGGAAAGAAAATAAATTTGACCTTTTTCATATATCCTAAAATAACTGCATGTTAATTTCATTATATCCATCAAAAATATATTTCAACTTGGCCATTTTGCCAACTCAGTGTTTACTAAATTCAATTATGTCACTTTTGCTTGAAAAAGCGGGGGGTGGGGGGTGAGGAGATTTAACTCTGAAAGCAAGTTTATTTATTTTTTTTAAGATTTTAAGTAATCTCTACACCCAATGTGGGGCTCAAACTCACAAGCTCCAGACCAAAACTCACACACTACACCAACTGAGCCAGCAAGGTGCCCCTGAAAGCAAGTTTAGATGGTAAGAAGACCTAATTCCTGGTTGTAAGCAAAATGAACATTTTAATTTCAATTGTCTTATCACATACAATTCACTGATGAAGCTTGTTTAGTATAAAAAGATTTTAGGACTTCTCAAAAATCAGAGTTTTCCTCTAGAAATAACATTCAACCCATTCAAATCCTACAAATTTGTCAAGAAATGCAGTAGAAAAGTTAGAAGATAATGTCTACTAGGTAGTGGAGTTGTGCTCAGTGTGGGAAGCAAAAGTTGTTCTTCACCCCTTAACCTTACTAGCAAAGGCATTCCATAACAACCCCTGAAACTATTTTTTTTTTAAAGATTTATTTTAGAGAAAGAACACATGCGTGAGCAGCGGGGAGGAGCAGAGGGGGAGAGAGAGAATCTCAAACAGATTCCCCATTGAGCATGGAGCCCCATAAGGGGCTTGACACCAACCCTGAGATCATGACCTTCGCCAAAACCAAGAGTCAGTCCCTTAAATGACTAAGCCAGGCGCCCCATCCCAGAAACTCTTTTTAAGAAGATTATATGAGAAGATATTTTTTCCCAGTGAATCCCTTAAAAAGTCACAGCATTTAGGAAAACAACAGTGAAACTGAGTAAGCTTGGCTACTGTGACATGAAGAGAACTTCAGTTTTCATTACTGGCAGTAATATACTCAATATTTATGTAACTCTTCTCTCCTCTAAGTACATCCAATATAAGTTAAAATTTATCAAAATATTTTCAAGGGTTCCATAAAATGAATATATAATCATTAATATACTAAATCTACACACTACGTCTTCCAAACATAGCATGAAAAGCAATCTTAAATAAAAAAAAGTCTGTGATGAGGGCAAATTATTTAGGGATACATCTGGTATAACTTCACTTTGTGACAATTATATACAGAAAGCATGCTGGAAAAATTGCTCAGAGCAACTGATTGAATCAGTACTTTCCATAACAACGTTGACAGGAAACATAGCTCCATATGGGAATAAGTAAACAATAAAACTTTTTTCCAACCTAAGAAACCCACATCCATAATACTATATATCTTTAATTTGAATGGCTATTTCCCCCATATTTTAAGATATTTGTAATTAGGATATATATCCAATATAATAGTGTTCCATTTTTTCCTGAAAAGCTGTTTCAATGAGGTATCTCATATTAAAGATAACCTGGAAATACACTGTATTTACAAAAAGTTAAGGTTTATTTTCATGGTCATAATTATTATTAAAGCAACAATCTTACTCATTTCACATGTAGTAGTGTTTCATTAATTTTTTTCTACCTATATTTTTAAAGATCTATTTATTTATTTTAGAGAAAGAACATGCAAGTGAGCAGGGGGCGGGGGGCAGAGAGTAAGGGAGACAAACAGACCCCCCGCTAAGCAGGGAGCCTGCCACAGGACCCTGAGATCACGACCTGAGCTGAAATCAATAGTCAGACACTTAACCAACTGAGCCACCCACAGGCACCCTTCTAACTATATTTTTAAACAATTATGACATACCAAGCACTGTGTTTGGCGCTATGGACACAATGGAGCAAAAGAGATCATGCCTACCCTAGTAAACCATATTTCCTTGTGCCTGTTGGGGCGAATCTGGAAAAAGGCAGCCACAGCACCTATGTTAACATGGCAAGTGGAACAATACACTGTTTTGATACCAGTTTCTGGACTAGTACAGGAAAGAGTGTCAAGAGAGACTTGCCATGCCATAAAAGCCAACAAACACCAGTGGAGGGCATTTATGGACACTCTGACCATGAACAATACTTTACTTATAGATTACCTTATACCTTATAAAAATATATTAATCCATCTATTCTTTCTTCTTCGTCACTAGCAATTTCTTATTATCATCTAAGTAGCTACTCAAAAAATTGGGCCTAATTTGTCTTTTTTAGATCACCCTAAAGAAACAGGATTTTTTAAACTGTGTGCCAAAAACAAAGAACTTCAGAAAATCCATATACACACAGTAAATGATCTCCCTCATCCTCTCAAACATTACCAAATCTCAAACTTCGCAGATACAGTATTCTATAACAATTCAACCCAAAAGAGTTATTCCATACTGTCTTTTTCCTCAGGCGTTAATAAAGGGAGTAAAAGAATTTTTAAAAAATTAAATTGAGGGCGCCTGGGTGGCTCAGATGGTTAAGCGTCTGCCTTCGGCTCAGGTCATGATCCCAGGGTCCTGGGATCGAGTCCCGCATCAGGCTCCCTGCTCCTTGGGAGCCTGCTTCTCCCTCTGCCTCTCTCTCTCTCTCTCTCTGTCTCTCATGAATAAATAAATAAAATCTTTAAAAAAATTAAATTGAAAGCAATCACAATACCAAAAACAGAGAAAAATATTTTTTCTAAGTTGTGTTTTATCCCTTAAAATTCTTAATACTATCTACTTAACATATTCCACTAAATCTTAGGAATGATCAATGCTAGAAAAATACTTGTGCTGAATGCTATACAAAAGCCAAGCATTTTTTGGTTATGTTTACCCACACAACTGTCGAAAAGATAATCCAAAGTACATTATTTTAAATTGTGGCTTAGGAGGCTATTGACATTTCTGTTTTTTGTAATAATAACCTAGAATGACTTCACTAAAACCAAAAACTGGAATGATCCACATCCTAGAGTAAGGGAATTCTAATAGACAAACACTTCAAACAATGGAAACATAACAGGAATTCAAATAACACAGTATTAAAATGAACTTGAAAGTTTTTTGCACATTAAGATAGGTTTATATAAATGTTCTATCATGAGCTAATAACATAATATACAATAAATACTTAAGATGAAGTTCATCATTAACAACAGTAGATTGTGACAAAGACTCTCTCCTTGACCAAATTTTAGCTTCCTCTAAACTCTCTTCTCAACGAGGCTTCGACCTTGGCCTTCTGTGTTTGTCCTGTACAGCCCAGCCTCAGTAAGAATCCCCCAATTGTTGGTATCTGATCACACTTGATACTTGATCAAGTTCCTTATTCCCAACTTTTGATGTCTAAAGTCCTGGTATACCCTGAAGAAGAATCCTATTAGTTTTGCAAGAATCCTGCTACCCTTGATGTCTTCTCTTAGTGATTTTCCATCTCCTGACCTCCACACCCTGCTCCTTGGCTATAAATCCCCACTGTCCCTGCTATATTCAGAGCTGAGCTCCATCTCTTGCTCCTATTGCAATAATCTTGAATAAAGTCTTCCTCACCATTTTAACAAGTGTCAGCATCATGTTTTCTTTAATAATAGAAATCTTATAAGGGAGAAAACCTCTAATTCCTCAATAAACTTTGGTTGGTAGACTTAAAAAAGGGGAAAAACTAAAACCTCTTCCTAAAATTACTCTATACCAACCAACACCTGAGTGCTGAATTGTGTTCAAGGCACCAAGTCCACAGAGTTAAAGATAAAAAGATGTGTCTGTAACAAAGAATTTGACTGGCCTTTGTCTCTGGCTCCTATGAAGAGACTAAATTCTTGGTATTTCCTGAGTAACAGGAATACTTTTGTTATTCATGAATCTGTTAAATCACACCTGAGTTTATGCTGACATAATGACTCTGGATGGGTATGATCACCAGAAAGATCAGCCATGTGATCGGAGGGCTTGGAGCCCCAGGGAGTCCCCAGGGAAAGGGGACTTGAGATTGAGATTCAATCAGAGGGCCAATGGTTCAATCATACTTAATCAAATATGAAGTAAGTGAAACCCAATAAAAACACCAAACACTTGAAGCTTTGTGAATACACCAGAGTGCTGGGAGGGTGACAAGCCTTGATCCCATTGGGAGAGGGCACAGAAATTCTGCATTCAGGCTTCCCCCAACGTCCACATTTCACTTTAAGTGTATCTTCATTTGGCTGGTACTGATTTGGATCCTTTATAAAAAACTGTAATGGGGAGCCTGCGTGGCTCAGTCGGTTGAGTGTCTGACTCTTGATCTCAGCTCAGGTCTCAATCTCAGGGTCATGAGTGCAAGCCCGCATTAGGCTCCACGCTGGGCATGAAGCCTACTTAAAAAAAAATGTAATTAAAAAATAAAGCACTTTCCTGAGTTCTCTGAGTCATTCTAGTGAATTATTAAACCTGAGAGAGTCATGGGAACTTCCAAATTTGTAGTAGGTTGATCAAAAGTACAGGTGGCCTGGGAACACCCAAATTTGTGGCTGCCATCTGAAATGAGGGCAGTCTTGTAGGGGTAGGGGGTCATGGATTTGTAGCCAGTTGGTCAGAAGCTGGGTGACCTGGGGACCCTCAAACTTACAGCTGACAACTAAAGTGAGGACAGTCTTTTTGGAAACTGTGACCCTAAACCAGTGGTGGAGTCTGATGCCAATTCTGGGTGGTTAGCATCAGAACTGGATTATAGTATACTGTTTACATGCAAGACAAAATTTCTGTCTTTGAGGAGACAGATATAGGTTTATCAGTAGGTCCATCCAAGACCACAGCCAACCCAGCAAGAACAAGGAGTGGAGTTTTTATTTTGATTTATTGTACATCTTCAAAATATAATTATTAACATCTTTTCTTTTGGAACTTTCTTGGAGACAAACAAAACTAAACCCACACACAGAACAGTTAAGCTTCTGGAACCACTATGTGAAAATGGGTATACAGTTTAGACAGTTAAGCTTCATGTTTATCAAAATGAAAATGGGATAATTTCTAGTGGGTTTTAAAATTTTTAAATAGCCTTCCTTGTACAAAACAGTATGTGTTCACAGGAAGAAATAAAATGAAAATGTGAGAGATAAAATGAAGGTAATACATAGTAGTGATCAGAGAAAACCATTATTTCTCATCTCCTTCCCCTTCCCACTTAGTATATTAAAAGAGATCTTACTAGGTCAATAAATATCAAAAATTATAAAATATATGGATATCACAACATTTCATCACCGGGATATACCATAAACAGTCCCTAAGCCTGAACCTGGAAAATTATTTCCAATTTTCTGCTATAAAAAATGATGCTGTGGGCGCCTGAGTGGCTCAGTTGGTTAAGCGACTGCCTTCGGCTCAGGTCACGATCCTGGAGTCCCGGGATCGAGTCCCACATCAGGTTCCCTGCTCAGCGAGGAACCTGCTTCTCCCTCTGGCCCTCCCCCCTCTCATGTGCTCTCTCTCTCTCTCTCTCATTCTCACTCTCTCAAAATAAATAAATAAATCTTTAAAAAAATGATGCTGTAATTAACATTCTTATAACTAATTCTCTGCATGAAACTTACTATTTCCTTAGCGTAAACTACTTTTATACCTAGAAGTATACCTACATATAAAATATAGGTATATTTTATACCTAGAAGTATAATTTCTAGGTCTAATGATACATTCTTCTTAATACAAATTTATACTCCTGCAAACGTTGTATATAAAATACTCGTTTTCTATTTTTTTAGATTTTTTAAATTTATTTTTGAGAGAGCGAGCACACATGCACGTGTGTGTGCGTGCGCGCGCGCATGAGTGGGGGGAGGGGCAGAGGGAGAAGCAGACTCCCCACCGAGGGGAGAGCCTGATACGGGACTCAATCCAAGGACCCTGAGATCATGACCTGAGCCGAAGGCAGACGCTTAACCGACCAAGCCACCCAGGCGCCCTATACCTGTTTTCTATACTTGATAAGGTAGGGAAAGCTTTTCCCTTTGCCAATATAAGAGGCCAAACCATTTTCTCAGTGTTGCTTTAAAATGAACTTTTTAATAAAACAAATCTTTTTTTTTCCGATTTTTTATTTATTTGACAGAGAGAGATAGTGAGAGCAGGAACACAAGCAGGGGGAGTGGCAGGCAGAGGGAGAAGCAGACTCCCCGCTGAGCAGGGAGCCAGACACAGGGCTCAATCCCAGGACCCTGGGATTGTGACCTGAGCCGAAGGCAGATGCTTAACGACTGAGCCACCCAGGTGCCCCATAAATCAAATCTTTTTAAAAATATTTTTTGGCAATTCTTTTCTTCAAAAGACAACTTTCTGTTCATGCTCTTTGCCCATTTAACGTTGGGGCACTCATCTGTTTCTCACTAACTTATGTATATGTAATATATGTATGTATATGTAATATAAAAAGTTTAAGCCTTTTTCACATACATCCAAATATATCCATAGTCTGTCATGATGCAGTTTAGGTCACTATGAATAATACAATGTCTCCTTAGGAGTTTTATAAGTTGGCCACAGAAAATAGTCTTTATTAGGTTAACAGTCTATTATTTTAGGCTAAACATTTATACTATACGGTAGTAACACAGAGCAATCAAGACCTAAAAAAAGCAAGTACTCACAGTTACTAACAAAACCTAAAAAAAGCAACTATTCACAGTCACTACTCAAGTTAATGTAAAATAACCCATTAAACACAGATAACAGTTTTCTATTCCCAAACTGTATATACTTTAAACTCTAGAAAAAGTGTACTTATTCATTGCAACATAGGGATTTGGGATTTAACACTTTACTTTTACTATCATTACTCTCAGAGTTTGCATACACATTAAAGATTTTACCTTTTTCTAGAAATGTAAAAGTTTACAAAAGTAAATGTACAAGGAATAAGAGGGAGAAGATACATGAAGCCAAAAGGAGAAGAAAGAAAACTGATGTCAAATAAAAAGTGAATCGTTAAAACCCATAAAGAAACTTAATCCTGAAAACATAGAAATCTATAGTTTTCTGAATGTTGCATCTTTTTGATTAGCTGATGAATGTTTTTAAAAAGATGACAGACCTCAGACTGTAAAAAAAAAAAAAAAAAGGCATGACCTTAAATATATTTTATCATCCAGGGGCGTCTGGGTAGTTCAGCTGGTTGGGCATCTGACTCTCGATTTCAGCTCAGGTCATGATCCCGGGGTTGTGGGATCAAACCCTACTTTGGGCTCCTAGCTGGGCATGGAGTCTGCTTGAGATTCTCTCTCCCTTGCCCTCTGCCCCTTTCTTTTGTTCTTCCTCTAATAAAAATAATGTTTTATCATCCAAAATCTTACTACTCAAATTATAAAGTATGTGTGTGTATTAAGTTACATCAAATGTAAATCACCTTACAGAAAATAAAATTGTCTTCTATATCTAATGTTATGTAAATTATTAAAACAACAAATAACCAAACTGACCCTAGGAATTTGTAAGAATACCCTTATAATAATCCATAAGCCAGCAGCACATTTAAGGCCCAGAAACTGGCCAAATACTACTACTTCCTGCCACTTTTTAAAAAATTTAGCTTTATGGCTGTTAACTTAAATGTTTCTTCATATTTATTAATAACTCAAATTATCTGTTACAAAAATTAGTAAAAACCAAGGAACAAAACTGAATTTTCAAAGTGCTCACAATGATCTTAAAGAATGTCCAACTAAAGGAAACAACATCAAAATATTAATTGTCTTCAGGCAGTAGAACTAAGGATGATTTCTCTTTCCTTTTTAACAGATTTTCTTAAATTCAGAAATGAGTATCTATTATTTTTATAACTAAACTTTTTTTAGAAAAAGATGAAATGTACCAAGTCAAATAACTAAAAGTAACTTCCTGACCTTCAAGCAACTGTCTCCTCAGATAGAGGGATAGTTTTTAAAATTTTACCTAGTGATAGCTGCTCAAAATAACAGCTACAACAACACCTTGCACTTCATACAAGTAGAGTTACAGTAAGACAGTACAGTCTATTTTCATCTAAGTGGCAGTACTATATGCTTTGCTTCACATTGTTTCATCAGCCTGAAGGCTAAAATAAAAGTTACCAGTTATGGTAGAATTTAATTTTTAGGGAAAAAGTAATTATCTCCATAAACTAAATCCCAAATTTTTCTCCCTTTTTAATGCTATAAAAGTAGTTATGATCAAATTAGAATATGTAGACAATATATGGAAATATTTACTGTATCTTGATATATCGCAAAAACCCAGTCCCCTTTACCTTCACAATATAGTGCTAAAGACCATCCAAAAACAAACAAACAAACAAAACAAAAATCTGCTAGCCAAAAAGAAAAAAAGAACTCAGATATGAAATGGAAAACTAAAAAACTAGTTAGGTTATTATTCTTAACCACATCAGGGCAAAATAGGCAAAGAAAAGCTAGCCTGTCCTACTGAAATAAGGCTGTTTTGTCTGCTACTACAAAAATTTTTAAGTCAACTATCTAGGGAAGCCAACTGCCAAAAGACAACTGGTTAAAGGAGAAATACAGCATCACCTGCTGCAATCCCAAGACACTCAAGGAGGTAAATCTTTGCTCCTTCTCTTCTATTTCCAACTCACATAAAGAGAAACAGGATGGGGCAAGATTCAGTAATCACAGCCAAGGATAAAGAATGTAATCACAAAATCTCAAGGACCAATCTTAATCCTAATTTGTGAAACTAAACCCTAGAAGGAAAGTTTCTAATTACTTAAAAAAATGAAAACCAGTATTATCCTATAAACTGATGAATTATCTAAAGATCAGTACAACTTAAAAAATAGTAAGTTTTGATGTATTCTGAGGATTTTATTTTGCATATGTACTTAAATTCTTTCTGCGGAGTTGTTTTCTCAATTTTAATGAATAAATCTACCTCCTTTTTTATGGTTTCAATATTCATTTAAAATATGATAAAATAACATAATCTTAGTTTCAGCTCTGCCATAAAATAGCTGACTGGGCTTGACCAAGTGTCTGGGCCCAACTTTCTTCACTTATATAAAGTATTGGTCCAAATGACCTAAACAAACCCTTCCATTGTAAAATAATCATTCTATATTTCTTCATGACGACATCAAGTTATTTTGGGTAACATCCCCTTTAACTGAAGTTACACTGTCCCTACATGAAAACAGTTGGTATATTCCTCTAGTCATTCACCAAGTCAACACTGGTGAAGACAGTACTACAGATTTACTCCCACCCCTACTCCATCACTTCATCCATCCTCCAGCACAACAAACCCATCACTACCTACTTATTAATTTACTTACAGAGGAAATGGGTAAACCAAGCCCCACTATGGAGAGGACAGTGGATGTGATGGTACTGTCATGGTACGGATACTGGATGCTGTTGTCTTTACAGAAAAAGCCTCTCTGAAATGGATTTATTTGGCTCAAATTTAGAACAGCCATAGGCATGGAAGCTGTTGGGGAAGGGAAAAAAGATACACATGGTTAAATTCAATTCACTTCATTAGGAAGTAAACTCTACTGAATGGGATACAAATCTTAACCATATTTGATCCTTTATAAGAAGGATCAACATTTCAAAATACCCAAGAGTAGAGATAAAGGAAACCATGCAGCATTAGGTTGTCCATATCAGCCCCACCTTTATCAAGTATAAATTCTCTTGCTTGCGTTGACCTCTGATTTTAAAGACAATCAATAAAAGAAATACCCAGGGAAGAGAGCAAAATTGGCCCACAGAAAAATAAAGTTAAAAAAACGAGAAAGTTTTGTATTTTACATTTTGTAACTAGTTTATTTTTAATTGAATTATTCGATATTTTAAATATGTTTAAGAAAAAAAGGGAAAACTGTAAATACATTTAATTATCAATAACATCGTAACAGCCAAAAATACTCGAGGGGAAAAATAGAAATTTTTGTTTCACATGAAAAATTAATAGGATTAGCAAAAAATAGAAACCATAAGTGTATTTGATAATAAAAACAGAAAGAAACTAGTCCTTTTTTCCCCAAAGATAAATTTAAAATGATTTTTATTAGCCCTGCAAGGCTCCAAATCACTTGAGCCAATTATACAAGAATAATATCCATTTCATATTTTTCGCCCAAGTAAAATGAAAGACTAAAGAGAAGTTAAATAACTTAAATGAGTAGCTTCGTAGTACGTTCAAATTTACCATGTTTTTACGCTTTGTTTTATACAATTCAAACACCCTAGCATCTACTCACTATATGCTCAGTACTAGGTTAGGCCACACAGAGGGAGACAAACTAATATAAAACAGACACTAGGTTCAAGAGCCTAAACCTCACGTGTAGAAACAGAATGTATATTAGAGGAAATTGTTTAAAACGCAATACCAAAAAAAAAAAACAAAAAACCACAATACCAAGATAGATATTTGGGGGGTGATGAAATTGTTCTGTATCTTGATTGTGATGGTTACCCATAACTCTAAGCATTTGTCAAAACTCACAGAATGTACATCAAAGTAAGTGAATTTTACTGTATGTAAATTTACAAAGAAATATCATTAAAAAGACAGAAAGTGACTTTCTAAAATGGTATAAAAGGTCCTATAGGAATTCAGAGGTCAACGTGAACTAGAGTAATTAGAAAAGACTATTTTTAAAAAGGCAACTGAATCGAACCTGTAACAGCAGGTAAACCACAGGCAAAAGGGAGGGGCTCAGGGAGAGCATTTAGTGGTACAAGGAAGCAAGTTCAGCATGAGGTTGCACTAACAAGAGCACAGAGGGAATGAGCAAGGAGTTTTCAAGGTACATAACATTTTAGAGCCAATGTGTATTGCATGCTCACACATGCCAGGCACTGGGCTACACAGATTAACTCCATCATTACCTATAACCCTGCAGGTAATAGCACTTCTCCCATTTTCCACATAAAGTTATTATGAGGCTTAGACAAATGTGGACCCTTGCTGAAACAAATAAGAAGTAAAACCAGGATTCCAATACAGGCTGTTTCCAGTGTCAGTGTATATATGGCCTCCCATGGAGGCAAGTGATCTGGATAAATTAACAGGTGAGAACTGGGGGGCGGAGCAAGATGGCGGAGGAGTAGGAGACCTGGATTTCCTCTGGTCTCAG